>NC_092086.1:103428260-103728260 GCF_045679555.1 Salvelinus alpinus
TACAGTTAGCCTGTTAGAGCTGGACACTTGTGACTAGCTGGCTACCACCCGCTTACTCAACCCTGCACCTTAGAGGCTGCCCTATGTACATAGACATGGAATCACTGGCCACTTTAATAATGGAACACTAGTCACTTTAATAATGTTTACATACTGCTTTACTCATTTCATATGTATATACTGTATTCTATTCTACTGTATTTTAGTCAATGCCACTCCAACATTGCTTGTCCTAATATTTATATATTTCTTAATTCCATTATTTTACTTTTAGATTTGTGTGTATCGTTGTGAATTGTTAAATACTACTGCACTGTTGGAGCTAGGAACACAAGCATTTCGCTACACCCACAATAACATCTGCTAACTATGTGGATGTGACCAATACAATTTGATTTGATTTGAGTATTAGCACATTCCTTTATTGGAAACATTCAAACCTTTGCCTTATCAACAAGCAGATGGTGGTGACATTACATTGGGAGAGTGGTACACGTGCAGAGTGATTCAAAAGGAGACAGACTCAGGCCTAGAACATCACAGCCTCTGTGATCTGGACCTGAGCTCAGGATGTTACAGTAGACTGTTCAGGAAGGACCTGAGTTCAGGATGTTACAGTAGACTGTTCAGGAAGGACCTGAGTTCAGGATGTTACAGTAGACTGTTCAGGAAGGACCTGAGCTCAGGCTGTTACAGTAGACTGTTCAGGAAGGACCTGAGCTCAGGATGTTACAGTAGACTGTTCAGGAAGGACCTGAGTTCAGGATGTTACAGTAGACTGTTCAGGAAGGACCTGAGCTCAGGCTGTTACAGTAGACTGTTCAGGAAGGACCTGAGTTCAGGATGTTACAGTAGACTGTTCAGGAAGGACCTGAGCTCAGGCTGTTACAGTAGACTGTTCAGGAAGGACCTGAGCTCAGGATGTTACAGTAGACTGTTCAGGAAGAACCTGAACTCTGGATGTTACAGTAGACTGTTCAGGATGGACCTGAACTCTGGATGTTACAGTAGACTGTTCAGGAAAGACCTGAGCTCAGGATGTTACAGTAGACTGTTCAGGAAGGACCTGAACTCTGGATGTTACAGTAGACTGTTCAGGAAGGACCTGAGCTCAGGATGTTACAGTAAACTGTTCAGGAAGGACCTGAGCTCTGGATGTTACAGTAGACTATTCAGGAAGGACCTGAACTCTGGATGTTACAGTAGACTATTCAGGAAGGACCTGAACTCTGGATATTACAGTAGACTATTCAGGAAGGACCTGAACTCTGGATATTACAGTAGACTATTCAGGAAGGACCTGAACTCTGGATGTTATAGTAGACTGTTTAGGAAGGACCTGAGCTCTGGATGTTACAGTAGACTGTTCAGGAAGGACCTGAGCTCTGGATGTTACAGTAGACTATTCAGGGTGGACCTGAACTCCGGATATTACAGTAGACTGTTCAGGAAGGACCTGAACTCTGGATGTTACAGTAGATAACATGAAGATGGCGTCAAAGAACATGGCTGACGTTTTAATTCTACCAACCAATTGTGCTATTTTGTTAGTGTTTTTGCATTTTGGGTAACTTATTTTTTAACTTATTTTGTTACCGTTTCTTATGACTGAAAATAATTTCTGGACATCAGAACAGCGATTACTCACCACGGACTGGAAGAAACTTTTTCCTTTAATGAGTCTGGCGAAAAGGATATACTGCTTTCACTGGAACAGGCCCAGATCCCCGTAATTTGCTTGAAGAAAAGATGCAGGAAAAGGGGCCGCAGATCAGCCTGCCTTCTGAGAATCCGTAGGCGAGCAGGTAAACTCCCACTGCCGCCCGTTCTTCTTGCTAACGTGCAATCATTGGAAAATAAAATTGATGACCTACGATTAAGATGATCCTACCAACGGGACATTAAAAACTGTAACATCTTATGTTTCACTGAGACGTGGCTGAACGATGATACGGACAATATAGAGCTGGCGGGATTTTCCATGCACCGGCAGGACAGAGAAGCTACGTCTGGTAAGACGAGGGGTGGTGGGTGTGTCTATTTGTCAATAACAGCTGGTGCACAATGTCTAATATTAAAGAAGTCTTGAGGTATTGCTCGCCTGAGGTAGAGTAGCTTATGATACGCTGTAGACCACACTATCTACCAAGAGAGTTCTCATCTATATTATTCGTAGCTGTCTATTTACCACCACAGAACGAAGCTGGCACTAAGACCGCTCTCAACCAACTCTATAAGGTCATAAGCAAAGAAGAAAATCCTCACTCAGAAGCGGCGCTCCTAGTGGCCGGGGACTTTAATGCACACAAACTTAAATCCGTTTTACCACATTTTTACCAGCATGTCACATGTGCAACTAGAGGGGAAAAAATCCTAGACCACCTTTACTCCACACACAGAGATGCATACAAAGCTCTCCCCCGCCCTCCATTTGGCAAATCTGATCACAGTTCTATCCTCCTGATTCCTGCTTACGAGCAAAAACTAAAGCAGGAAGTACCAGTGACTCGCTCAATACGAAAGTGGTCAGATGACGTGGATGCTACACTATAGGTCTGTTTTGCTAGCACAGACTGGAATATGTTCCGGGATTCATCCAATGGCATTCAGGAGTACACCACCTCAGTCATCGGCTTCGTCAATAAGTGCATCGACGACGTTGTCCCCACAGTGACCGTACATACATATCCCAATCAGAAGCCATGGATTACATGCAACATCTGCATCGAGCTAAAGGCTAGAGCTGTCGCTTTCAAGGAGTGGGAGACTAATCCGGACGCTTATAAGAAATCCCGCTATGCCCTCAGACGAACCATCAAACAAGCAAAGCATCAATACAGGATTAAGATTGAATCCTACTACACCGGCTCTGACGCTCGACGGATGTGGCAGGGCTTGAAAACTATTACGGACTACAAAGGGAAACCCAGATGCGAGCTGCCCAGTGAAGCAAGCTTATCAGACAAGCTAAATTCCTTTTATGCTTGCTTCGAGGCAAGCAACACTGAAGCATGCACGAGAGCACCAGCTGTTCTGGATGACTGTGTGATAACGCTCTCGGTAGCCGATGTGAACAAAACCTTTAAACAGGTCAACATTCACAAAGCCACGGAGCCAGAAGGATTACCAGAACGTGTACTCAAAGCATGCACGGACCAACTGTCAAGTGTCTTCACTGACATTTTCAACCTCTCCCTGACCGAGTCAGTAATACCTACATGTTTCAAGCAGACCAACATAGTCCCTGTGCCCAAGGAAGCGAAGGTTACCTGCCTAAATGATTACCGTCCCATAGCACTCACGTCGGTAGCCATGAAGTGCTTTTGAAAGGCTGGTCATGGCTCACATCACCAGTATCCTTCCAGACACCCTAGACCTACTCCAATTCGCATACCACCCCAACAGACGCACAGATGACGCAATCTCAATCGCACTCCACACTGCCCTTTCCCACCTGGACAAAAGGAACACCTACGTAGCCTTGTTATTGTTATTCTTATTGTGTTACTTTTTATTATTATTGTTTACTTCAGTCTATTTGGTAAATATTTTCTTTACTCTTCTTGAACTGCACTGTTGGTTAAGGGCTTGTAAGTAAGCATTTCATGGTAAGGTCTACACTTGTTGTATTTGGTGCATGTGACAAATAAAGTTTGATTTGATTTGACTGTTCAGGATGGACCTGAACTCTGGATATTACAGTTGACTGTTCAGGCTGCCTGGCTGATTGGGTTAACCAGGCTCTGCTCTGCCGATGGCTGGATAAACAGTGAATGACTGTGTGTGTGTGTGTCCACTTGGTGGAGGACCTGTCAGTAAGCCATTTCATTTTGAGAGCGCGTCTGTCCATCACCACAGCCTCGTGGTCCTGTATGACTCAATAGGTAGTGCATGGCGCTTGCAATGCAAGGATTGTGAGTTTGATTCCCGGGGCCAACCAAACATAAAATGTATGCATGACTTTAAATCGCTTTGGATTAAAGTGTCTGCTAAATGGAGAGAGAGATCCTACAGTTGGCTGCTGTTATGAATGAGAAGTCTCTTCTCCAATCTCTGGTTTCCTTCTTCCCTCCTAGCCAGGTTGCCAGATCTGGTTGTGCTTTAGCCAACTCGTCTGTCAGTCCTTTCTTGACATGTCATGTCTGGCAAGAAAAACAGACATACACATTCAAACATCTGATACATTGAGACATTAGAATTCCATTAGAACATGTATAACAATCTATACACATTTGAAATCATGATAATAAGCATTTCTAAAACAGCATTTACAATGTCTAGGGTGGGATCACTGGTTGGTGTTTGGTGTGACTTATGATAATGAATGCATGGATCAGTGATTTGGTAGTCAAAGTGAAAGACCCATGTTGTGATTCAAGTTATGCTCATTCAAAATACAGTATGCAATACAACACCAGGCCAGGGACAAATAATATTATAGGTACAGTACATGGTTTTTTTATGACACCCTGCAGGTGGGAAGTCATTTGGTACTGTGTACTTAGGCTACAGTATGTTTTGCATATCTTCACCCTATTCCAAACTGACCTCTGCAGTCATGAATAGGTTTTTGAAAGCCTGTACAGTGTGCCTCTGTTTTTTAGGAATTCTAACTTGCTTTTGTTTTACGTGTGGATCTCTGTGTGTGCGTGCTAGTGCGTGTGTGTGTGTGAGACTGTGACTGTGGCACTTGAATCAGTAAAGGATTTGAATCAGTAAAGGATTTGAATCAGTAAAGGATTTGAATCAGTAAAAGATTTGAATCAGTAAAGGATTTGAATCAGTAAAGGATTTGAATCAGTAAAAGATTTGAATCAGTAAAAGATTTGAATCAGTAAAGGATTTGAATCAGTAAAAGATTTGAATCAGTAAAGGATTTGGATCCGTAAAGGATTTGAATCCGTAAAGGATTTGAATCCGTAAAGGATTTGGATCAGTTTAGATCAGCGAACAACACATATATCCAGTCTTATGAATACATTTACCATGTAACAAGAGATGGCAGCACAAATATGGAGAGCAGGCAAGAGATAAACATTCACAGTGAAGAGAGGATGGATGAGAAAGAGAGACGATAATAGTGAGAGGGAGGAAAAGGGAGAAGTGGGGTGAGAAAGATAGAGAAAGAAAGAGGGAGAGAGAGGAATGAAGGAGTGCAGTAGCGTTGATTAACCAGTGGGCCGTCCCTCGGACTCGATGCATCATAACAACACCGACCAATCACATCACAGCCTCGTGCATCTCCATGGTAACTGGGCTTCCTAGCTCCAGAGGAGGTGGAGACAAAGGGAGGAAAGGAGAAAAAGGTGGTAGGTGAAAAGATGAAGAGCGAGCGAATCGATGTCTTCTGTTTTTTTTCTTTCTCTGATGGCTGTTTTCACACCAAGCGCTCCTCTCATGCTGCCTTAGCCACATCACAGCTGATGAGACCACAGACCAACACAACAACAATAACAACAACATCATAACCAGACTAAGGCCAGTCATTGATGGTGATACTGTAGGGATGTCAGTGTGGCAGGCTTTCTGGCTGATGGGGCTGTCGAGAGCGGGGAGATGAGATGACCCTTCAGTCACCGTAGATTGGATCTGCTGGTTATGACAAGCTGTCTAAGTGTCGTTCTGCTTCTGAAAGGTAAAACGCCTTGTTTTGAGAACGCTCTTCTATATCAGCATTAGACCTGCTTTTGTTCTGGACTGTGTCAGTGTATGTGTATGTGTTTGTATGTTATTGTATCTCTGATGCAGATGAAGGAGAGGATGCCTGTGTAGACTGTTGGGATGAAGCCCTGGAGTATAGCTGGTTTAGGGGAAACAGGTGGAGTGAGTGGAGTACTAGTCGTAGTGCGTAGCCATACACCATATTATCACATTCATTCTTCATCCTAGAACCTCGACTTAGCTAGGTTAGGTTAGCTACTGTATTGTACGTTTTACTGAACCTGAATTTGTTGAATCTGAATGTGTGTACTGTGCTCTGCAGTAGTTTTTGTTATTGTTGATCCTGTTGTTGTTGTTGTTGATCCTGTGGTTGTTGTTTATGCTGTTGTTGTTGATCCTGCCACTGAAGCCTGTATTGATTGACGCTGTTAAAAACAACATATTGATAAAAGCCTGGCATGTCTGTCTGTGTGTCTGTCTGCCTGCAGGGCTTCAGGAGGGCAGCAGCCATATGATTCGGTGGAATGGAGGCTTGTGATGTGATGGTAATCATAGAGACATCACTGGTCCCTACTGTACTGAATACCCTCCTTCAGATTCTTCATTTTTTAATTAGATTTGGATGTTTAGATGTTTTTGACATTGTATGGCAGTATGGTCCCGCACCCTGACTGTGTCCACAGGATGGAATAATAGACTCAGAGTCTTGTGAAGTGGTGCTCTCACTCCGGAAAAGACATTCTAATAGGCTACAATAGACACATCGTCTGAGTAGAATGGATGGGAGGTGTCCAGTACATTTAGCTGATATAGCTTGCTCCAGTGTGAAAGACAAACCCCCATACAATCAATCAATCAATCAAATGTATTTATTTATATAGCCCTTTTTACATCAGCCGATTTCACAAAGTGCTATACAGAAACCCAGCCTAAATCCCCAAACAGCAAGCAATGCAGATGTAGAAGCAGGCCCCTAGGAAAGGTTTTATTGTTCAGACTGGGCAGCAGCACTCTCAGCTGGACCTAGTAGTGGACATCCCCAAAGTAATCACCAGTCTGGAGCTCTGCCACCTCAGACCCCACGGGGAGTCAAATACAGGGAGAGGACTGGACAGACAGTTGCTGAGGGAACCAGCTGGCGACAAAGTCCCTCCTACATTTGTTGGAATAGAGGATGGAATGGAACTGGCCCGGCTCCAGCTAATTACTGCAGACTGACTATAATACATCACAGTTTGGCTTTTCCTGCTTCTGGTCCAGTAATATCAAATCAAATTGTATTTGCTACATGCGCTGAATACAACAGGTGTAAACCTTACCGTGAAATGCTTACTTACAAGCCCTTAACCAACAATGCAGTTCAATAAATAGTTAAGAAAATATTTAGTAATAAACTAAAGTAAAAAATTTAAACAATAACAATAACGAGGCTTTATACAGGGGGGTATCAATGTGCAGGGTTAGGGTTAGTCGAGGTAGGGGTAAAGTGATAATAAACATCGAGTAGCAGCAGTGTACAAACAAGGGGGGGGGGGGGGGGGGGTAGAAACTGTTAGGGAGCCTTTTGGTCCTAGACTTGGGCTCTCTGGTACCGCTTGCCATGCGGGGGAGAACAGTCTATGACTTGGGTGACTGGAGTCTTTTACTTTTTTTAGGCCTTCATCTGACGCTGCCTAGTACAGTATATACTGTAGGTCCTGGATGGCAGGAAGCTTGGCCCCAGTGATGTACTGGGCTGTACGCACTAGAGGTTGACCGATTATGATTTTTCAATGCCGATACTGATTATTGGAGGACCAAAAAAAGCCGATACCGATTAATCAGCGTTTTTTAATTTTTTTTTTATGTATTTATTTATTTGTTTGTAATAATGACAATTACAACAATACTGAATGAACACTTTTATTTTAACTTAATATAATACATCATTCAAATCAATTTAGCCTCAAATAAATAATGAAACATGTTCAATTTGGTTTAAATAATGCAAAAACAAAGTGTTGGAGAAGAAAGTAAAAGTGCAATATGTGCCATGTAAAAAAGCTAACGTTTAAGTTCCTTGCTCAGAACATGAGAACATATGAAAGCTGGTGGTTCCTTTTAAAATGAGAATTATAGGACTATTTCTCTCTGTACCATTTGTATTTCATATACCTTTGACTATTGGATGTTCTTATAGGCACTTTAGTATTGCCAGTGTAACAGTATAGCTTCCGTCCCTCTCCTACCTGGACTCAAACCAGGAACACATCGACGACAGCCACCCTCGAAGCATCGTTACCCATCGCTCCACAAAAGCCGCGGCCCTTGCAGAGCAAGGGGAATAACTACTTCAAGTCTCAGAGCGAGTGACGTTTGAAACGCTTTTAGCGCGCACCCCGCTAACTAGCTAGCCATTTCACATCGGTTACACCAGCCTAATCTCGGGAGTTGATAGGCTTGAAGTCATAAACAGCGCAATACTTGAAGCATTGCGAAGAGCTGCTGGCAAACGCACGAAAGTGCTGTTTGAATGAATGCTTACGAGCCTGCTGTTGCCTACCACCGCTCAGTCAGACTGCTCTATCAAATATCAAATCATAGACTTAATTATAACATAATAACACACAGAAATACGAGCCTTAAGTCATTAATATGGTCAAATCCGGAAACTATCATTTCGAAAATAAAACGTTTATTCTTTCAGTGAAATACAGAACCGTTCCATATTTTATCTAACGGGTGGCATCCATAAGTCTAAATATTCCTGTTACATTGCACAACCTTCAATGTTATGTCATAATTACGTAAAATTCTGGCAAATTAGTTCGCAACGAGCCAAACTGTTGCATATACCCTGACTCTGCGTGCAATGAACGCAAGAGAAGTGACACAATTGACCTAGTTTAATATTGCCTGCTAACATGAATTTCTTTTAACTAAATATGCAGGTTTAAAAATATATACTTCTGTGTTTTGATTTTAAGAAAGGCATTGATGTTTATGTTTAGGTACATTCGTGCAACGATTATGCTTTTTTTCGCAAATGCGCTTTTGTTAAATGATCCCAGTTTGGCGAAGTTGGCTGTCTTTGTTAGGAAGAAATAGTCTTCACACAGTTCGCAACGAGCCAGGTGGCCCAAACTGCTGCATATACCCTGACTCTGTTGCACAGAATGCAAGAGAAGTGACACAATTTCCCTAGTTTAAAAGAAATTCATGTTAGCAGGCAATATTAACTAAATATGCAGGTTTAAAAATATATACTTGTTTATTGATTTTTAGAAAGGCGTTGATGTTTATGGTTAGGTACACATTGGTGCAACGACAGTGCTTTTTTTGCGAATGCGCTTGTTAAATCACCCGTTTGGCGAAGTAGGCTGTGATTCAATGATACATTAACAGGCACCGCATCGATTATATGCAACGCAGGACAAGCTAGATAAACTAGTAATATCATCAACCATGTGTAGTTAACTAGCGATTATGTTAAGATTGATTGTTTTTTATAAGATACGTTTAATGCTAGCTAGCACCTTACCTTGGCTCCTTGCTGCACTCGCATAACAGGTAGTCAGCCTGCCACGCAGTCTCCTCGTGGAGTGCAATGTAATCGGCCATGATCGGTGTCCAAAAATGCCGATTACCGATTGTTATGAAAACTTGAAATCGGCCCTAATTAATCGGCCATTCCGATTAATCGGTCGACCTCTAGTACGCACTACCCTCTGTAGCGCCTTACGATCAGATGCAGAGCAGTTGCCATACCAGGCGGTGATGCAACCGTTCAGGATGCTCTCGATGGTGCAGCTGTAGAACTTTTTGAGGATCTGGGGATCCATGCCAAATCTTTTCAGTCTTCTGAGGTGGAAAAGGTGTTGTTGTGCCCTCTTCATGACTGTCTTGGTGTTTTTGGACCATGATAGTTCGTTGGTGATGTGGACACCAAGGAACTTGAAACTCTCGACCTGCTCCAATACAGCCCCATTGATGTTAATGGGGGCCTGTTCGGCCCACCTTTTCCTATAGTCCACGATCAGCTCCTTTGTCTTGCTCACATTGAGGGAGAGGTTGTTGTCCTGGCACCACACTGCCAGGTCTCTGACCTCCTCTCTATAAGCTGTCTCATCGTTGTCAGTGATCAGGCCCACCGCTGTTGTGTCGTCAGCAAACTTAATGATGGTGTTGGAGTTTTGTTTAGGGTTGCAATTTTTGGGGAATATTCAGAGGTGGAAACTTTCCGTGGGAATTAACAGGAATATATGGGAATAAACGGGAATATATGGGAATTAACGGAAATATATGCAAATTCATATTAATACCATTTAAATGTAGATGTTTTTTGTATGGGACATATTTACCATATCATATGGAGACAGAAACATAAACATTTTACCTTATCATAAGTAGACATAATGTCACCTTTATTTCCTTTGTTTTGTCTTTATTTAGTATGGTCAGGGCGTGAGTTGGGGTGGGCAGTCTATGTTTGTATTTCTATGTTTTGCAATTTCTGTGTTTGGCCTGATATGGTTCTCAATCAGAGGCAGCTGTCAATCGTTGTCCCTGATTGGGAACCATATTTAGGTAGCCTGTTTTGTGTTGGGTTTTGTGGGTGGTTGTTTTCAGTCTTTGTGTGTCTGCACCAGATAGAACTGTTTCGGTTGTCACTTTTGTTGTTTTGTATTTTGAGTGTTCACCTTTATTAAAGTAAGATGAACAATTACCACGCTACCAAACTTATCCTCCTCAGACGAGGAAGACGACAGCCGTTACACATAATAGCAAATGATTAAATCCTTCCAATAGATATTTTAAAAAACGATTTAGTTACGAATTGAACTTTAAGTAAGTGAGTTGACTCTTCACATGGGATAATTTCACTGAACAACAAAAGAAAGGGAATATTGAATGATCCCCAATGATCCATCGCAACTCCCAAAAACGTTTCCAACATACATCTGTAAAATGATGGTCTAGAAACTAAAGCTTTGGTTGTCTTCCTCTCAGTCTTCCATGTCTTCTCCCTGGACCTCCTCAATGTCCACCTCTTGAACATCAGACTCTGAGGCCTCATCTTCACTGTCACTTTCCAACCTTGTTGAGGATGGCTTGTTGTCAGGCTCAAAAAGCCCAAAAATTTGCCCGGATGGCCACCAATTTTTCAGCCCTTGTATTGGTCAGCCTGTTGTGTGCTTTGGTGTGTGTGTTCCCAAAGAAGGACCAGTTGCGCTCTGACGCGCCTGATGGTGGGATTTGAAGGATGATGGAGGCAACAGTGAAAAGAGCCTCAGATCCATAAAATCCATTTCCAACAGGTGGCTGATGAGATATGTTGGCACGACTGCCATATTGCATCTCCATCCCAAAGCCCTTGCTTGGAAGTGTACTTCGCCAGACTGCCAAGAACCTTGCCCTCATCCAGGCCAAGGTGGCGAGACACGGTAGTGATGACACCATAGGCTTTGTTGATCTCTGCACCAGACAGGATGCTCTTGCCAGCATACTTGGGTCCAACATGTACGCTGGGGCGTTTATGGGCTTCAGGCAGAAGTCTTCACACTTTTTGATGTATTTCAGAACTGCAGTTTCCTCTGCTTGGAGCAACAGTGAAGTGGGCAGGGCAGTATGGATTTATTCTCTTACATCTGCAAGCAGAGTCTGAACATCAGACAGGATGGCATTATCTCCCTCAATCCGTGCAATGGCTACTGCTATAGGTTTCAGGAGTTTCAGGCTGCTTCCCACTCTCTCCCAAAATACATCATCCAGGAGGATCCTCTTGATGGGGCTGTCCATATCGGCAGACTCTGATATGGCCATTTCTTGGAGAGACTCCTTCCCCTCCAGGAGGCTGTCAAACATGATGATAACACCACCCCAACGGGTGTTGCTGGGCAGCTTCAATGTGGTGCTCTTATTCTTCTCACTTTGCTTGGTGAGGTAGATTGCTGCTATAACTCTATGAACCTTCACATACCTAACCATTTCCTTGGCTCTCTTGTAGAGTGTATCCATTGTTTTCAGTGCCATGATGTCCTTGAGGAGCAGATTCAATGCATGAGCAGCACAGCCAATGGGTATGATGTGAGGGTAGGACCCCTCCACTTTAGACCAAGCAGCCTTCATGTTCGCAGCATTGTCTGTCACCAGTGCAAATACCTTCTGTGGTCCAAGGTAATTGATGACTGCCTTCAGCTCATCTGCAATGTAGAGACCGGTGTGTCTATTGTCCCTTGTGTCTGTGCTCTTGTAGAATACTGGTTGAGGGGTGGAGATGTAGTTAATTATTCCTTGCCCGCAAACATTCGACCACCCATCAGAGATGATTGCAATACAGTCTTCTTTCTCTATGATTTGCTTGACCTTCACTTGAACTCTGTTGAACTTTGCATCCAGCAAATGAGTAGATAAAGCAAGTCTGTTTGGAGGTGTGTATGCTGGGTGAAGAACATTCAGAAATCCCTTCCAATACACATTGCCTGTGAGCATGAGATGAACCAGTTTCATTCTCTGACTACGTTCCTCCATTAAGTCAAAAAAACTCCTGATTCCAGAAGGACCATGAGCTGTTGCTGTCGATAAGGTGTCTGATTCATCATTTTCACCTCAAATAGAAGTAGAGGGACTTTTGTCAGAGGTTTAACCTTTATTGTTGTGAGTGCTGAGGGAACTTTATGCACTTGGCCAGATGATTCTGCATCTTTGTTGCATTCTTCACATATGATTTGGCACAGTATTTGCAAATGTACACAGCTTTTCCTTCTACATTGCCTGCAGTGAAATGTCTCCACACATCAGATAGTGCCCGTGGCATTTTCCTGTAAAGATTAGAAAAAATGAGTAAAAAAAAACCAAATACAATTCCATGTACAGATAAATAGTTAAGCAGTTAGATTAAACAACTCCTTCGTAAGATAAATGTTTTCAAATTAAATATGTATGGAAACAGGTGAATTAACACTTGAGCCTGCTTGCTTTAGCAGGCTCAAACAAGCAAAAACCCACATGGTTGCAAAAACTAACTAGCAGAAAATGTTAACAAGTTAGAAATGATTTAACACACTTTTCTGTAGGCTACTGTTCAAGAAATCATGTATGTCATATAATATATATTAACCCCCCCCCAGTATCGGGGTGGCAGGTAGCCTAGTGGTTAGAGCATTGGGTCAGTAACTGAGAGGTAGGTGGCTCAAATCCCTGAGCTAACAAGGTAAAAATATGTTGTTCTGCCCCTGAACAAGTCTGTTAACCCACTGTTCCTAGGCTGTCATTGTAAATAAGAATTTGTTTTTAACTGACTTGCCTAGTTAAAGAAAGGTTAAATAAAAAATAAAAAATTGTAATAAAAACTTACCAGAAAGCATGTAGTCCTTGGTTCCGACAGTGTAGTAGTGTGGGCTCAATAGCATCTCATTTGTGTGCAAGATCTTGAGAATCAGC
Organism: Salvelinus alpinus; assembly: GCF_045679555.1. Taxonomy (NCBI): domain Eukaryota; kingdom Metazoa; phylum Chordata; class Actinopteri; order Salmoniformes; family Salmonidae; genus Salvelinus; species Salvelinus alpinus. Next base: position 103,441,344 of record NC_092086.1, read on the forward strand.
TGTACATGTGATGGAAGAGTGCACTGTGCAAAATTCCCCAAATTCCCATAAAACAGTTTCGGAAAAATTCCAGACATTTACCGGAAAGTTTCCGACCCTTTGCAACCCAGGTCGTGTTTGCCACACAGTCTTGGGTGAACACCACTGAAGGGCCCCCATGTTGAGGATCAGCGTGGCAGATGTGTTGTTGCCTACCCTTACCACCTGGGGCGGCCCGTCAGGAAGTCCAGGATCCAGTTGCAGAGGGAGGTGTTAAGCTCCCTTAGCTTAGTGATGAGCTTTGTGGGCACTATGGTGTTGAACGTTGAGCTGTAGTCAATGAACTGCATTCTCACATAGGTGTTCCTTTTGTCCAGGTTGGAAAAGGCAGTGTTGAGTGCGATTGAGATTGCGTCATCTGTGCGTCTGTTGGGGTGGTATGTGAATTGGAGTAGGTCTAGGGTATCCGGGAGGATGCTGTTGATGTGAGCCATGACCAGCCTTTCAAAGCACTTCATGGCTGCCGACGTGAGTACTACGCGGCGGTAATCATTTAGGCGGGTAACCTTCGCTTCCTTGGGCACAGGGACTATGGTGGTCTGCTTGAAACATGTAGGTATTACAGACTCGGTCAGGGAGAGGTTGAAATGTCAGTGAAGACACTTGCTAGTCGGTCTACGCATCCTTTGAGTACACGTCCTGGTAATCCGTCTGACTCCGCGGCTTTGTGAATGTTGACCTGTTTAAGGGTCTTGCTCACATTGGCTATGGAGAGCGTGATCACACAGTCATCCAGAACAGCTGGTGCTCTCATGCATGCTTCAGTGTTGCTTGCCTCGAAGTGAGCATAAAAGGCATTTAGCTCGTCTGGTAGGCTCCTGTCCCTGGGCAGCTCACGGTTGGGTTTCCCTTTGTAGTCCGTAATAGTTTGCAAGCCCTGCCACATCTGACGAGCATCAGAGCCGGTGTAGTAGGATTCAATCTTAGTCCTGTATTGATACTTTTCCTGTTTGATGGTTCGTCTGAGGGCATAGCAGGATTTCTTATAAGCGTCCGAATTAGTCTCCTACTCCTTGAAAGCGACAGATCTAGCCTTTAGCTCGATGCAGATGTTACCTGTAATCCATCGCTTCTGGTTGGGATATGTACGTACGGTCACTGTGGGGACGACGTTGTCGATGCACTTATTGATGAAGCTGGTGACTGAGGGGGTATGCCATTAGATGAATCCCGGAACATATCCTAGTCTGTGCTAGCAAAACAATCCTGTTGCGTAGCATCCGCATCATCTGACCACTTCCCTATTGCGCGAGTCATTGGTACTTCCTGCTTTAGTTTTTGCTTGTAAGCCTGAATCTGGAGGATAGAATTATGGTCAGGTTTGCCAAAAGGAGGGCGAGGGAGAGCTTTGTATGTGTCTCTGTGTGTGGAGTAAAGGTGGTCTAGAGTTTTTTTCCCCTCTGGTTGCACGTGTGACATGTTGGTAGAAATGAGGTAAACAGAATTAAGTTTGCCTGCATTAAAGTCCCCGTCCACTAGGAGCGCCGCTTCTGGATGAGCATTTTCTTGTTTGCTTATGGCCTTATACAGCTCGTTGAGTGCAGTCTTAGTGCCAGCATCGTTCTGTGGTGTTAAATAGACAGCTACGAATAATATAGACGAGAACTCTCTTGGTAGATAGTGTGGTCTACAGCTTATCATGAGGTACTCAACCTCAGGTGAGCAATACCTTGAGACTTTTTTAATATTATACGTCATGCACCAGCTCTTATTGACAAAATATAATAGTGTGCGTGTGTGTGTGTGTGAAGCTGTGTGTTTGTGTGTGTGTGTGTTATCACATTTAACCTACGTTAGAGCAGCAGCTCTCATAATTAACTGTAATAGGAATCATTTTAAACCATTGACGTATCACATTGTTGGGCCGTGGAATCGTTATAAGCCAATGACATGAAACAATCATGGGGAGGGGCGAATCCTGTTAAGCCAACGACAAAGGCTGATGCATTCTTTGGACAGCAATAATTTTAAGCCATTGACGTACTCTCTCACATTCTTAGTACCCAGAATGCTCTATACACCCAGTCTTAATCCCAGACCACCTGTTTAACTCTACTCTCTTTCTCTCTTTCTTTCTTTCTTTCTTTCTTTCTTTTTCTCTCTCCCTTTCTCTAGTTCTATACCTCTCTCTCTCTCTCCCTCCCTATCTATCTCTATCTCTCTATCTCTCTCTGTCTGTCTAGGTCCTCCCATACATGCTCTCCCCCTCGGGCAGCCTTCCACCCCCTCTCTTCCATGTCTCCCTCTTATTCCCTCCCTCTTATTCCCTCCCTCCTTTCTCTCTCACACACACACACAAATACACCCAAATTCTGGGTGTAGTGGAGAAAAGTATTGGCACGCTGTTGTTGTGGACAATATGAATGTAACGGAACTCTGTTACTGTTACTACTCCTCAAGAGCAAATCTCACCTAGGACAGTGATTTGACCCCAGGACATAATCCTAGAGGATTATGGGTGATTAGGTCACCTGGTGACCCCTAACGGAGTAAACACATTCTGCTAGACCAACACTTGATGCAGCTCCTACCAAAAGGTCGCCGTTTTGAAAAACCAAGCCGACAAGATGAAAAATCTGTTGATATGCCCTTGAGCAACACACTTAATCCTAACTTGCTCCAGGGGCACCGTACTACTATGGCTGACCCTGTAAAACAACACTGCACCTATCTGGTGTCTGTGACAATAAAAAACATACAGTATATGCTTTGTTAATGTAAACGTAGTAAACCTTACCCACACACACTCCGTCTCGCTATCCATCAGGGTAGCGTCACAGCTGAGCTGCCAATGTCATCAACAGCAGCATGGCAGTGTCTGCCATCAATTGTTTGTAGTGAGAAATTATGATTTGAGAGAGAGAGGGAGAAAGGGGAGGGTTGGGGGAAGGAGATAGGGGGGGGGGCAGAGGGAAGCGAAATAGAGACAGAGAAATATTTGATTTTGTATTGTTTTTAGAGAGTATTTGTATTTGCATTGTGGCTGTAGTCCCTGGGCAGCACTTACCTGCCCAGGGACTACAGGTGCAAATGAGCTCTTGGGTAACCCTGACACATTTACATGGATGTTGCATTACTGTAATATTAATGTTGATTAATGTGCACTGTCCCTGTAAAATAAAAAATAAGACAGAGTTGTGTGATGCTGCGTATTTAATCCCTCTTACACTAAGCTCCCTCAGTCATGTGACGTACTAAACTCGTCCCTGTCAGTCTGTCTGTCTGTGTCTGTGTGTGTGTGTGTTGTCATGCTGCCTTGTCGCTTGATCAGACTTCTACTGTCCACTGGAGGAAACGTTGTTTGGACTTTGCTTTGGCATTACTTTGATTGGATTGGTTGGATGTTGACTGAGTGTTTATGCTTGATGCCTGGGACTTGCCGATGGTGGAATCACGTTGTTAGCAGACTGACTCTACAGTGAATAGGGACTTTGACTTTTTGGGATTTAGTTTGGACGTTACTGGGAAGTTGCTGGAACGTTGGATGTACCTGGATATAGCGTGTAATGACTTGTAATAAATAATATATTAAATGTAAGTAAAGGTTTTGATATATCTGGTGCAGGGCTGAACGTTGACTGAGGACATACACACACAGGATTTGGAGAAGAAGTGTTGTCTTGACTGGATTAAGCATTTATATGGGGAGTCAAGTAGCCTAGTGGTTAGAGCATTGGACTAGGAACCAAAAGGTTGCAAGATCAAATCCCTGAGCTGACAAGGTAAAAATCTGTTGTTCTGCTCCTGTACAAGGCAATGTCTGTTCCGAGGCAGTCATTGAAATTAAGAATTTGTTCTTAACTGACTTGCCTAATTAAGTAAAATATGTTATTCAGTTTTGTATTCACTTATGATGTAAATTTCTCTTGTGAAGATTAGCAGTACAGTTTTTTACATTTTATTTATTTAGCAGATGCTCTTATCCAGAGAGACTTGTGGTTAGTGCATTCATCTTAAGGTAGCTAGGTGGGACAGCTACATATCACAGGCATAGTGAATACACTTTCCTCAAAAAAGTAGCTATCAGCAAAGTCAGATCTTTAAAGGGGGGAGTCAAGAGCAAGTGTTGGTTCAGGGAAGTTGTTTTTGTTGTAGTCTTCATAGTCTTACCCTTGCATGCGTGTGTGTCATCACACAGACATCTTCTAAGACTACTGATCATTCTCACCACCTTGACTTGACCCAATCAAGTATTACATGATACGCGTTTCCTCTCACCCTGTGTTAACTCAGGTATGTGTCTCTTCTGTTCACCTACAGGTCTAAACCGTAATGTGTTCCATCCCGGCTGTTTGATGCTGCTGCTGCTTGGGTAGAGCGGCTCGTTGAGACGACCCTCTGCCCCCCCCCCCCCCCCCCTCCCTCCTGTGTCACCCCACCACCTAGCTACCATGCTGATCAAGGAGTACCGGATCCCCATGCCTATGAGCGTGGATGAGTACCGCATCGCCCAGCTCTACATGATCCAGGTGGGTGGCTACTGGCTAGCATACATACTGAAATACAACACACGGAATACATGTATGTAGCATAGCATTGCATGGCTAACGTGCATCATACAGAATACATTACCTAGCATAGCATGGCTAACACACAGCAGGCAGAATACATTACCTAGCATAGCATGGCTAACACACAGCATGCAATACAACATATGAAGAGTTTATTTCCAAAACACTACAGTGTATATCCACAAATTTTTCACATTTGTGTCTTTTCATCAGAAATGATTGCTTATGAGCACCTTCATGTGTGTGTAAAATATATCTGTTCACAGATTTTTAAGTAATAGATTTTAGATGTGTATGAAAATGTTTTGTTTTTTTTACAAAATGCTATATATCCGTTGTTTAGCTGGAATGGAATGTTGGTATCCTGTGTATTTGACTGTGACATGTGATCGTCTCACCTAGCTATCTTAAGATGAATGCACTTACTGTAAGTTGCTCTAGGTAAGAGCATCTGCTAAATGACTAAAATGTAAAATATAAATGTTTCACATACAGATCTCAAATTACTGTATTGAATTAAAAAATATATATACAGTACCATTCAAAAGTTTGGCCACACCTAATCATTCCAGGGTTTTTCTTTATTTTTACTATTTTCTACATTGTAGAATAATAATGAAGACATCAAAAACAGGAAATAACACATATGGAATCATGTAGTAACCAAAAAAGTGTTAAACAAATCAAAATATATTTTATATTTGAGATTCTTCAAAGTAGCCACCCTTTGCCTTGATGACAGCTTTGCACACTCTTGGCATTCTCTCAACCAGCTTCATGAGGTAGTCACCTACAATGCATTTCAATTATTAACAGGTGTGCCTTGTTAAAAGTGGAATTTCTTTCCTTCTTTATGCGTTTGAGACAATCAGTTGTGTTGTGACAAGGTAGGGGTGGTATACAGAAGATAACCCTATTTTGTAAAAGACCAAGTCCATATTATGGCAAGAACAGCTTTACTTACTTTAAGACATGAAGGTCAGTCAATCTGGAAAATGTCAAGAACTTTGAAAGTTTCAAAGTGCAGTCACAAAAACCATCAAGAGCTATGATGAAACTGGCTCTCATGAGGACCGCCACAGGAAAGGAAGACCCAGAGTTAACTCTGCTGCAGAGGATAACTTCATTAGAGTTAACTGCACCTCAGATTGCACCCCAAATAAATGCTTCACAGAGTTCAAGTAGCAGACACATCTCAACATCAACTGTTCAGAGGAGACTGCGTGAATCAGGCCTTCATGGTCGAATTTCTGCAAAGAAACCACTGCTAAAGGACACCAATAAGAATAAGAGACTTGCTAGGGCCAAGAAACATGAGCAATGGACATTAAACTGGTGGAAATCTGTCCTTTGGTCTGATGAGTCCAAATTTGAGATTTTTGGTTCCAACTGCCGTGTCTTTGTGAGACGCAGAGTAGGTGAATGGATTATCTCTGCATGTGTGGTTTCCACCGTGAAGCATGGAGGAGGAAGTGTGATGGTCTGGGGGTGCTTTGCTGGTGACACTGTCAGTGATTTATTCAGAATTCAAGGCACACTTAACCAGCATGGCTACCACCGCATTCTGCAACAATACACCATCCCATCTGGTTTGCGCTTAGTGGGACTATCATTTGTTTTTCAACATGACAATGACCCAAAACACACCTCCAGCCTGTATAAGGGCTATATGAACAAGAAGGAGAGTGATGGAGTGCTGCATCGGATGACCTGGCCACCTCAGTCACGTGACCTCAACCCAATTGAGATTGTTTGGACCGCAGAGTGAAGGAAAAGCAGCCAACAAGTGCTCAGCATATGTGGGAACTCCTTCAAGACTATTGGAAAAGCATTTTTTTTTTTTATTATTATTATTATTGTTTTTTATCCCATTTTCTCCCCAATTTTCGTGGTATCCAATCGCTAGTAATTACTATCTTGTCTCATCGCTACAACTCCCATACGGGCTCAGGAGAGACGAAGGTCGAAAGCCATGCGTCCTCCGAAGCACAACCCAACCAAGCCGCACTGCTTCTTAACACAGCGCGCCTCCAACCCGGAAGCCAGCCGCACCAATGTGTCAGAGGAAACACCGTGTACCTGGCCCCCTTGGTTAGCGCTCACTGCACCCGGCCCGCCACAGGAGTCGCTGGAGCACGATGAGACAAGAATATCCCTACCGGCCAAACCCTCCCTAACCCGGACGACGCTATGCCAATTGTGCGTCGCCCCACGGACCTCCCGGTCGCGGCCGGCTGCGACAGAGCCTGGGTGCGAACCCAGAGCCTCTGGTGGCGCAGCTAGCTCTGCGATGCAGTGCTCTAGACCACTGCGCCACCCGGGAGGCCTGGAAAAGCATTTCTTATGATGCTGGTTGAGAGAATGCCAAGAGTGTGCAAAGCTGTCATCAAGGCAAAGGGTGGCTACTTTGAAGAACCTAAAATATATTTTGATTAGTTTAATACTTTTTTGGTTACTACATGATTCCATGTGTTATTTTATAGTTTTGATGTCTTCACTATTATTCTACAATGTAGAAAATAGTACAAATTAAGAAAAACCCTTGAATGAGTAGGTGTGTCCAAACTTTACTGGTACAGTATACATAATTAAATATTAATGTCACAAATGTGCCATTTGTAGAGCTCTTTGTTAAAAATTGAATTATTTGTTACATTTGACTGTGTAAAACCTAGCAATACTTCTTATTTCTCTGAGAGTTAGGTGGATATATAGCATTTTGCAAAAAAACATGAGTATTTGTCTCTCTGAAATGAAATCATCAAGTGATAGATTTTAAACAAATACATGTCTGTCATTGAACAACCCCATGCCATGATTAGATAGTGAAAAAACACACCAATCTCTTTCATAATTTCTTTTAACAGTAAAAGCTCATTTACCAACATTTCTGAAAATTAATAAATAGCATTTTGAAAAAAAACTCTTCATATTGCACACGGTGCATCACGTAGCATATATGGGATATAACATCATCCTAAAACAGCGGTCTAGGTCAGAGTCAGCAGATTGTACCTGTGACCCAAGAGCCCTACTGACCCTGGATAATAGGTGGTGAGTTAAGCTGTGTGTGTGTTTGTGCGTTCTTGCTTGTTTTTGTGTATGTGTGTGTGTATAACATGCTGTCAGGTTGAGTTCATGTCTTATAGTTCAGGTCACTAGGTTAATGTGATCTGTCTCAGGCCAGCTGACTCTCCATATGCTTATGGACCATGTTTTATTGAGACTAAACACACACAAACACACACAAATACACCCAAATTCTGGGTGTAGTGGAGAAAAGTATTGGCACGCTGTTGTTGTGGACAATATGAATGTAACGGAACTCTGTTACTGTTACTACTCCTCAAGAGCAAATCTCACCTAGGACTGTGATTTGACCCCAGGACATAATCCTAGAGAATTATGGGTGATTAGGTCACCTGGTGACCCCTAACGGAGTAAACACATTCTGCTAGACCAACACTTGATGCAGCTCCTACCAAAAGGTCGCCGGCAAGATGAAAAACCAAGCCGGCAAGATGAAAAATCTGTTGATATGCCCTTGAGCAACACACTTAATCCTAACTTGCTCCAGGGGCACCGTACTACTATGGCTGACCCTGTAAAACAGCACTGCACCTATCTGGTGTCTGTGACAATAAAAAACATACAGTATATGCTTTGTTAATGTAAACGTAGTAAACCTTACCCACAGACACTCCGTCTCGCTATCCATCAGGGTAGAGTCACAGCTGAGCTGCCAATGTCATCAACAGCAGCATGGCAGTGTCTGCCATCAATTGTTTGTAGTGAGAAATTATGACTTGAGAGAGAGAGGGAGAAAGGGGAGGGTTGGGGGAAGGAGATGGAGAGGGGAGCAGATAGAGAGGGAGGAGGATTGGGGGAGCAGGTAGAGAGGGAGGAGGATTGGGGGAGCAGGTAGAGAGGGAGGAGGGTTGGGGGAAGACAAACAGAAAGAGAGACTGGCAGAGAGACAGAGAAAGATACTGATGGAAATAGACACACAGAGGAAGATTGAGACAGAGAAAGAGAGGCAGAGAAAGAGAGAAAGACAGAGAGAGAGTGGCAGAGGAAGGCATTGAGATGGAGGGAAATGGAGAATGAGGAGAAGTCACAATGATACAGACAGTGTTTCCATGACAACATTATGCTGCTGATTTTGTTATCCTTTCGATTGGATAGGGTGTCTTCCTGTTTGTGTATGCTATACTGAGATGACATAACACCAAATTAGAGACAAAACACTGGGAGAAAAGCTTGGACAAATGATGCAGCTGGAAGGAGAGCCACCTCATGCTGATCCTATTCAGTATGTCCATGTGAAAGACTGCAGGGCTGCAATGTGGACTGTGCTTCATATACTGTACTGTATATCCTTTGTACGTATTCATACATTACTGCCACTTATTGGTCACATACTAGGCCCAAACACCCCTGGTTTCCTTGGGCTGGAGTAGGCTGGAAGGGACTCTGCAGGGTAGACCTTGATAACCAGAGTTTTTGCTGTGTGTGTGTATGTGTTTGTGTTTGTGTCGGTGTGTGTGTGTGTGTGTTTGCTAACCTTGGCGTATCATATAAATGATTCAGGCCAATACATTACTTATTCTGTGATGCTCTGAGTCTCTGCTGCCCTTTCCTACATCCTACATCAGACCTCAGCACTCTCAGCTCCCAGCCCTACATCAGACCTCAGCCCTCTCAGCTCCCAGCCCTACATCAGACCTCAGCCCTCTCAGCTCCCAGCCCTACATCAGACCTCAGCCCTCTCAGATCCCAGCCCTACATCAGACCTCAGCCCTCTCAGCTCCCAGCCCTACATCAGACCTCAGCCCTCTCAGCTCCCAGCCCTACATCAGACCTCAGCACTCTCAGCTCCCAGCCCAACACCAGACCTCAGCCCTCTCAGCTCCCAGCCCTACATCAGTCAGACCTCAGCCCTCTCAGCTCCCAGCCCTACATCAGACCTCAGCACTCTCAGCTCCCAGCCCAACATCAGACCTCAGCCCTCTCAGCTCCCAGCCCAACATCAGACCTCAGCCCTCTCAGCTCCCTGCCCTACATCAGACCTCAGCCCTCTCAGATCTCAGCCCTACATCAGACCTCAGCCCTCTCAGCTCCCAGCCCTACATCAGACCTCAGCCCTCTCAGCTCCCAGCCCTACATCAGACCTCAGCCCTCTCAGCTCCCAGCACAACACAGCTTGCTGCCACCATTACTTGCACACATTCATTTCTCTTCCCATTCTCTTTCTTTCTTTTCCATTCAGTCATTTTAGTTATCCTTTCTTTTCTTTCTGCCCCCGGGCTGACCCTCCCCGTCCCTCCACGCATGTCCTCAGGCTCAGATTCTGTAACCAAGGAACTCTCTTTTGTCTCCCTAGACTTTTTCCTTTTTCTTTTTGTTGTTGATTTCTTATTTTTCTAGTTGTCTTTTGGTCCTTGGTGACTGGGCTTCACTCTTCCTCTCATCACAAAACATTCGAGCTGAGATTCTCTGTTCAATGTTTTCTCTCTTTCAACACTTCTCTGTCTTTCTTTACTCTTACAAGCACTATTTAATAGACTTGGTGCATCTCAGTAGTTTACTGTTGTCAAACTGCATGACAGGTGGAAGCAGATTCCTAGTAGGCTTCCAACATGTAGCTTTTTTCCACCTATCCCCCTTTTTCAAAGAGAAGACGAGGAGAGAAGACGAGAGGAGCAGACCTTGTAAAGGTTTTCTTCCTGGGGTGAAGGAGAGGACCAAAATGCAGCGTAGCCAGTGCTCAACATGTTTAATTATAAGAACAAGTGAACACTACAAACAACTTACAAAATAACAAACGTGCAAAACCGATACAGACCTATCTGGTGCAGAACACAAACACAGAGACAGGTAACAACCACCCACAACGAACACAGTGAAACAACCTACCTAAATATGACTCTTAATTAGAGGAACGCAAAACACCTGCCTCTAATTAAGAGCCATACCAGGCAACCCTAAACCAACATAGAAACACACAACATAGAATGCCCACCCAAAACTCACGCCCTGACCATCACACACATACAAAACAACAGAAAACAGGTCAGGAACGTGACAGAACCCCCCCCTCAAGGTGCGAACGCCGGGCGCACCAGCACAAAGTCCAGGGGAGGGTCTGGGTGGGCATCTGACCACGGTGGTGGCTCAGGCTCCGGACGCTGTCCCCACACCACCATAGTCACTCCCCGCTTCTGTATCCCCCTCCCAATGACCACCCTCCAACTAAAACCACCTAAATGAAGGGGCAGCACCGGGATAAGGGGCAGCACCGGGATAAGGGGCAGCACCGGGATAAGGGGCGGCAGGTCCTGGCTGAGGAACTCTGGCAGGTCCTGGCTGAGGGACTCTGGCAGGTCCTGGCTGAGGGACTCTGGCAGGTCCTGGCTGAGGGACTCTGGCAGGTCCTGGCTGAGGGACTCTGGCAGGTCCTGGCTGAGGGACTCTGGCAGGTCCGGGCTGAGGGACTCTGGCAGGTCCGGGCTGAGGGACTCTGGCAGGTCCGGGCTGAGGGAAGGCTCTGGCTGATCCGGTCTGGCGGAAGGCTCTGGCTGATCCGGTCTGGCGGAAGGCTCTGGCTGATCCGGTCTGGCGGAAGGCTCTGGCTGATCCGGTCTGGCGGAAGGCTCTAGCGGCTCCTGTCTGGCGGACGGCTCTAGCGGCTCCTGTCTGGCGGACGGCTCTGTAGGCTCATGGCAGACGGGCGGCGTTGCAGGCTCATGGCAGACGGGCGGCTTTGCAGGCTCATGGCAGACGGACAGTTCAGACGGCGTAGGGCAGACGGGCAGTTCAGACGCCGCTGGGCAGACGGGCAGTTCAGGCGCCGCTGGGCAGACGGGCAGTTCAGGCGCCGCTGGGCAGACGGGCAGTTCAGGCGCCGCTGGGCAGACGGGCAGTTCAGGCGCCGCTGGGCAGACGGCAGACTCTGGCCGGCTGAGACGCACTGTAGGCCTGGTGCGTGGTACCGGAACTGGAGGTACCGGGCTAAGGACACGCACCTTCAGGCTAGTGCGGGGAACAACAACAGGGCACACTGGACTCTCGTGGCGCACTCTAGGCCTGGTGCGTGGTACCGGAACTGGAGGTACCGGGCTGAGGGCACGCACCTCAGGGCGAGTGCGGGGAGAAGGAACAGTGCGTACAGGGCTCTGGAGACGCACAGGAGGCTTGGTGCGTCGTGCCGGAACTGGAGGCACTGGGCTGGAGACACGCACCATAGGGAGAGTGCGTGGAGGAGGAACAGGGCTCTGGAGATGCACTGGAAGCCTGGTGCGTGGTGTAGGCACTGGTGGTACTGAGCTGGGGTGGGAAGGTGGCGCCGGATATACCGGACCGTGAAGGAGGACACGTGCTCTTGAGCACCGAGCCTCCCCAACCTTACCAGGTTGAATGGTCCCCGTAGCCCTGCCAGTGCGGCGAGGTGGAATAGCCCGCACTGTGCTATGCAGGCGAACCGGGGACACCACCTGTAAGGCTGGTGCCATGTACGCCGGCCCGAGGAGACGTACTGGAGACCAGATACGTTGGGCCGGCTTCATGGCACTCGGCTCGATGCCCAACCTAGCCCTCCCAGTGCGGCAAGGTGGAATAGCCCGCACTGGGCTAAGCACGCGTACTGGGGACACCGTGCGCTTTACCGCATAACACGGTGTCTGACCAGTACGACGCTCTCTCACTCCACGGCAAGCCCGGGGAGTTGGCTCAGGTATCCAACCCGGCTTCGCCACACTCCCCTTTAGCCCCCCCCAAGAAATTTTTGGGTGAGCCTCTCGGGCTTCCAGCCTCTCTTACGTGCTGCCTCCTCAATCCACCGCTCCTGGGCTGTGGCTGCCTCCTTCACCTCCCGAGAGCGGCGATTCTCTCCAACCCTTCCCCAGGGTCCTTTTCCGTCCATGATCTCCCAAGACCATTCCTCCTGTGTCCAGTAGTCCTGTGTACTGGGCCGCTGCTGCTCCCCGTTGCTACGCTGCTTGGTCCTGGTTTGGTGGGTGGTTCTGTAAAGGTTTTCTTCCTGGGGTGAAGGAGAGGACCAAAATGCAGCGTAGCCAGTGCTCAACATGTTTAATTATAAGAACAAGTGAACACTACAAACAACTTACAAAATAACAAACGTGCAAAACCGATACAGACCTATCTGGTGCAGAACACAAACACAGAGACAGGTAACAACCACCCACAACGAACACAGTGAAACAACCTACCTAAATATGACTCTTAATTAGAGGAACGCAAAACACCTGCCTCTAATTAAGAGCCATACCAGGCAACCCTAAACCAACATAGAAACACACAACATAGAATGCCCACCCAAAACTCACGCCCTGACCATCACACACATACAAAACAACAGAAAACAGGTCAGGAACGTGACAGACCTGGGTCAAATACATGCGTATTTCATTATTTGTTATTTAAAAACTTTTTTTCTGTGTATTTGAATATTTTTTTAGAATGGGACCAAATCAGCTATTTCTACTTGAAGTATTTTAATGTATTTTCCAATCATTTCATATAAATGTCCGAAACTATTTCAAAAAACATAATTTCAATTACCCCTATAAGACCAAACCTGGGTTAGGGTTAGACCTGGGATCAGATGCATGTAGTATTTCAATATTCAATATCTGTGTATTTTAGTATTTTCAAATATATGCCAATAGATGTACCCCGCCTAGACACACTCTTAGTTCCTTGGTCTCTTCATCAATCTCTCACTTTCTGTCCTGTTTTGCCCTGGAAGCACTCCTCAGGTCCAGATCTCTCTCTCTCTCTCTCTCTCTCTCTCTCTCTCTCTCTCTCTCTCTCTCTCTCTCTCTCTCTCTCTCTCTCTCTCCCTCTCTCTTTCTCTCTCTCTCTCTCTCTCTCTCTCTCTCTCTCTCTCTCTCTCTCTCTCTCTCTCTCTCTCTCTCTCTCTCTCTCTCTCTCTCTCTCTCTCTCTCTTCCTCTCAGGGTGTGTATGTATGTGGGTAGGTGTGTGTGTGGGAGTGATTGTGTGTGTCAGGGCAGGTGTGATGTGTGAGCAGACAGTGTGAGCAGACAGCGCCGCAGGCATCGTTCTCAATACAGCGCTGGAACTGTTTGTGTGTGTGTGTGTGTGTGTGTGTGTGTGTGTGTGTGTGTGTGTGTGTGTGTGTGTGTGTGTGTGTGTGTGTGTGTGTGTGTGTGTGTGTGTGTGTGTGTGTGTGTGTGTGTGTGTGTGTGTGTGTGTGTGTGTGTGTGTGTGTGTATATACTTGCATGTATGTGTGTTCCAGCATTAAACGTCTCCCCTTGAGCTGTCTTAATAGTATCTAACATTTCCTTATTAAAGTGCCTTTACACTGTACAGTATAATGACTTACTGACTCCCTAACCGAGCCTCGATACTCTCTGAGTTTATCATATTAGGCAGCTAATGCTCTCTGTTCCCTGTAGTAGAGCCCTTCAGAGGGGTGGGGAGGATAATGTAAGGCCTCTGCTCCTAAACTAGATTACCTGCTAAATTACTGCAATTTCCACTGCCTCTTACGACCTTCACTTCTCACCACTCCCTAAAACCCATCTCATATCTACAGAATGAGAGAAAGGGTGCGTCCGAAATGGCACCCTATTCCCTATACAGAGCACTACTTTTACAAAAATAGTGCAGTATTTAGGAAATAGGGTTCCATTTGGGGAACCTGGCGGCTACATGGTAATAGTGGGACCCTCATTCTGCAGTGTGTCTGTTACACTCCACTATTTCTTATAATGATGACAATTTTTTTATTGTGCTTTTCTTATGCTCAAAGCACGTATTGTATCAAGTAAGGGTCACAGAAGTGATTAAGCTGAATATGACCTCGTGATGGGTAACCCAGCTTCAGTTGGATTAATCAGACATGAAAAGGATCCGTCTGCTACAGTTTCCCAGGTTGACTGCGGTATCGTGCCTTCTCACTTCTGGTGCTTTGTCAGACCCCTGTGTCTCCCAAATGGCACCCTATTCCCTACATAGTGTACTACTTTTTGTCCAGGGCCCATCAAAAGCAATGCACTAGATATGGACAGGGTGCCATTTCAGAAGCAGCCCTGTGGTCTCAGAGAAAGCCTTTTAGTAAGAGTGGCGTGTTACTGTGTATCTAATCCTCCATACCTCCCCTACAGGAGCAGAATAATACACTGGGCTTATTTACAGGGTCCGCCATCTGTCTCCTAGTCTACCAGAGACTGCTCTTCTCTGTGTCACGGAGGCTCTCCGCACTGCCAAAGCTGATTCTCTCTCCTCTGTTCTCATCCTCCTAGATCTATCCGCTGCCTTCGACACCGTGTACCATCAGTTCCTACCTGGTGACATGGAGAGGATCTGTGTCTGCACCACGTACTCCCTAGAGCTCGGTTCTAGGCCCTCTCCTCTTCTCTTTATACAACAAGTCACTCGGCTCCGTCATATCATCACATGGTCTCTCCTATCATTGCTATGCGGATGACACTCGACTACTTTTCTCCTTCACCCCTTCTGACACCCAGGTGGCGACATGCATCTCTGCGTGCCTGGCAGATATCTCAGCTTGGATGTCGTCCCACCACCTCAAGCTCAACCTCGACAAGACGGAGCTGCTCTTCCTCCCAGGGGAAGGCCTGCCCGCTACAAGACCTCTACATCACGGTTGACAACTCCATGGCGTCTCTGGAGTGGCGTGGCGTCCCTGTCGTTCTCTGCAAATGTCAAAGCAGTGACCCGCAGTGACCCGCAGTGACCCAAAGCAGTGATCTGCAGCCTGCCTGATGTTCAACCTTCCGAAGTTCTCCCATGTCGCCCCGCTCCTCTGCACACCCCACTGGCTTCCAGTCGAAGTTCACATCCACTACAAGAGCAGGGTACCTGCCTACGAAGCAGCAAGGGGAACTGCCCCTCCCTACCTTCCGGCTATGCTCAATCCCTACACCACAACCCGAGCACTACGTTCTGCTACCTCTGGTCTCTTGTCCTTCCCACTCCTACGGGAGGGCAGCTCCCGCTCAGCCCAGTCCAAGCTCTTCTCTGTCCTGGCACCCCAATGGTGGAAACAGCTTCCCCCTGAAGCTAGGACAGAGGAGTCCCTGCCCATCTTCTGAAAACATCTAAAACCCTAACTCTTCAAAGAGTATCTTAAATAATCCCACAGCACCCCCCTCACACCCCATTCTCAACCCAACCCAAATAGCCCTCGCTCTTGAATTTCCCCGCTTACTAGCTCTGACTTTATTGAGGAAAAAATAAATGTACTTATGACTGTGATATCAGCTATCTATCTTAAGATGAATGTACTGTAAGTCGCTTTGGATATGAGTGCCATAGGGAATGAGAGGAGCGGTGTTAAAATCTGCTCACACACACACATGAGCACACACACGCGCGCGCGTCCTGGTAGCAGCTGAGTCATGTACCAGTGCTAGTAGGTAGTGGAAGAGAAAGGTGCATGATAATCAATGTGCAGCCTATTGATTACTGCAGCAGACTAGGACTTCCACCATCCCTCTCTCCTCCCTCTCTCCTCCCTCTCTAGTCCCTCGCTCATCCCTCTCTCCTCCATCTCTCCTCCATCTCTCCTCCTTTCTCTCTCTCTTTCTCCCTCCCTCTCCTCCTTTCTCTCTCTCTTTCTCCCTCCCTCTCCTCCTTTCTCTTTCTCTTTCTCCCTCCCTCTCCTCCTTTCTCTCTCTCTTTCTCCCTCCCCCTCTCCTCCTTTCTCTCTCTCTTTCTCCCTCCCTCTCCTCCTTTCTCTCTCTCTTTCTCCCTCCCTCTCCTCCTTTCTCTCTCTCTTTCTCCCTCCCCCCTCCTCCTTTCTCTCTCTCTTTCTCCCTCCCCCCTCCTCCTTTCTCTCTCTCTTTCTCCCTCCCTCTCCTCCTTTCTCTCTCTCTTTCTCCCTCCCCCTCTCCTCCTTTCTCTCTCTCTTTCTTCCTCCCTCTCTCCTCCTCCTTCTCTATGGGAAAGATGAAAGGTAATACATCACCAGAATGCCATGACTGCTTAGCGAGAGGAAGAGGAGGAGGGAGAGAGGAAGAGGAGGAGGGAGAGCGAGAGGAAGAGGAGGAGGGAGGGAGAGAGGAAGAGGAGGGAGAGAGGAAGGGAGGGAGAAAAGGGGGGAGGTATACATTTGAAGAGGGGAATATTTTGGAGAGGGGAATTTTTTGAAATTGTTCTCCTAACTCAGCACTTTGGTCACCTTTGTGCTTATACTACATTAAACTTTGAGCCGAGGCTAAAGTCTCGAACCCTAACTGTTTGTATGTCTGTGTGTGTGTGTGCGTGTGTGTGTGTGTGTGTGTGTGCGTTTGTGTACGCTGCAAACTGTTCAGCTGGAAAGCAGGCCCTGACTCTCCCCCTTCTTCCTCTCTCCCCTCCTCTTGCAGAAGAAGAGCCGAGAGGAGAGTTGTGGTGAGGGTAGTGGGGTAGAGATCCTAGAGAACAAGCCGTATGAGGATGGTCCAGGCGGGTCGGGTCAGTACACACACAAAGTGTACCACATCGGGAAACACATCCCCTCGTGGTTCTGCTCCATCCTGCCTCAGGCTGCTCTACGCGTGGAGGAGGAGTCCTGGAACGCCTACCCATACACACGCACACGGTGAGAGGGAAGACACGCAGGTAGTAATACAGTATGCATCAACACACCCTTACATCAATCTCACCCTTACATCAATACACCCTTACATCACACACCCTTACATCACACACCCTTACATCAATACACCCTTACATCAATACACCCTTACATCAATCTCACCCTTACATCAATACACCCTTACATCAACACACCCTTACATCACACACCCTTACATCAATACACCCTTACATTAATACACCCTTACATCAACACACCCTTACATCAGTACACCCTTACATCAATACACCTTTACATCACACACCCTTACATCAGTACACCCTTACATCAATACACCCTTACATCAATACACCCTTACATCAACACACCCTTACATCAGTACACCCTTACATCAATACACCCTTACATCAACACACCCTTACATCAACACACCCTTATATCAATACACCCTTACATCAGTACACCCTTACATCACACACCCTTACATCAGTACACCCTTACATCAATACACCCTTACATCAATACACCCTTACATCAATACACCCTTACATCAACACACCCTTACATCAATACACCCTTACATCAGTACACCCTTACATCAATACACCCTTACATCAATACACCCTTACATCAACACACCCTTACATCAATACACCCTTACATCAATACACCCTTACATCAACACACCCTTACATCAATACACCCTTACATCAACACACCCTTACATCAACACACCCTTACATCAGTACACCCTTACATCAACACACCCTTACATCAACACACCCTTACATCAACACACCCTTACATCAACACACCCTTACATCAACACACCCTTACATCAGTACACCCTTACATCAACACGCCCTTACATCAATACACCCTTACATCACGTTACGGCCCTGAGGCCGGGAGTTGTGCATCCCTACCCTACACCCCTACCTTACACTCCTACCCCACACCCTTACCTTACACCCCTACCTTAAACCCCTACCTTGCACCCCTATCTTACTTCCCTACCCTGCACCCCTACCTTGCACCCCTACCTTGCTCCCCTACCTTGCACCCTACCCTGCGCCCCTACCCTACACCCCTACCCCACACCCCTACCCCACACCCCTACCTTACACCCCTACCTTACACCCTTACCTTACACCCCTACACCGCACCCCTACATTACACCCTTACCCCACACCCCTACCCCACACCCCTACCCCACACCCTACCTTACACCCTTACCCCACACCCCTACCCCACACCCCTACCCCACACCCCTACCTTACACCCGTACCTTACATCCTTACCTTATACCCCTACCCCGCACCCTACCTTACACCCTTACCCCACACCCTTACCCCACACCCCTACCCCACACCCCTACCCCACACCCCTACCTTACACCCTTACCTTACAACCTTACCTTACACCCCTACCCCACACCCCTACCCCGCACCCCTACCTTACACCCCTACCCTACATCTCTACCTTACACCCCTACCCCGCACCCCTACCTTACACCCCTACCCTACATCTCTACCTTACACCCCTACCCCGCACCCCTACCTTACACCCCTACCCTACATCTCTACCTTACACCCCTACCCTACATCTCTACCTTACACCCCTACCCTACATCTTTACCTTACACCCCTACCCTACATCTCTACCTTAC
The DNA here is from genome assembly GCF_045679555.1 of Salvelinus alpinus. Classification (NCBI taxonomy): domain Eukaryota; kingdom Metazoa; phylum Chordata; class Actinopteri; order Salmoniformes; family Salmonidae; genus Salvelinus; species Salvelinus alpinus. Next base: position 103,460,152 of record NC_092086.1, read on the forward strand.
ACCCCTACCCTACATCTCTACCTTACACCCCTACCCTACATCTCTACCTTACACCCCTACCTTACACCCTTACCTTACACCCCTACCCTACATCTCTACCTCACACCCCTACCCTACATCTCTACCTTACACCCCTACATCACACCCCTACCCCACACCCCTACCTTACACCCGTACTTACACCCTTACCTTACACCCCTAACCCGCACCCTACCTTACACCCTTACCCCACACCCCTACCCCACACCCCTACCCCACACCCCTACCTTACACCCTTACCTTACACCCTTACCTTACACCCCTACCCCACACCCCTACCCCGCACAACCCTACCTTACACCCCTACCCTTCATCTCTACCTTACACCCCTACCCCGCACCCCTACCTTACACCCCTACTCTACATCTCTACCTTACACCCCTACCCCGCACCCCTACCTTACACCCCTACCCTACATCTCTACCTTACACCCCTACCCCGCACCCCTACCTTACACCCCTACCCTACATCTCTACCTTACACCCCTACCCTACATCTCTACCTTACACCCCTACCCCGCACCCCTACCTTACACCCCTACCCTACATCTCTACCTTACACCCCTACCCTACATCTCTACCTTACACCCCTACCCTACATCTCTACCTTACACCCCTACCCTACATCTCTACCTTACATCCCTACCTTACACCCTTACCTTACACCCCTACCCTACATCTCTACCTTACACCCCTACCCTACATCTCTACCTTACACCCCTACCTCACACCCCTACCTCACACCCCTACCTCACACCCCGACCCTACACCCCTACACAAGGACAAGATGTGAAAGAGGCATGCTCCTAACCCCCCAACCTCCTTCTCCCCTCATACTACTTTGCTTACTCTCTCTCTCTCTCTCTCTCTCTCTCTCTCTCTCTCTCTCTCTCTCTCTCTCTCTCTCTCTCTCTCTCTCTCGCTCTCTCTCTCTCTCTCTCTCGCTCGCTCTCCCTCTCTCTCTCTCCCTCTCTCCCTCGCTCTCTCCTTCTCTCTCTCTCTCCCTCTCCCTCCCTCTCCCCCTCTCTCTCTCTCTCTCTCTCTCTCTCTCTCTCTCTCTCTCTCTCTCTCTCTCTCTCTCTCTCTCTCTCTCTCTCTCTCTCTCTCTCTCTCTCTCTCTCTCTCTCTCTCTCTCTCTCTCTCTCTCTCTCTCTCTCTCTCTCTCTCTCTCTCTCTCTCTCTCCCTCTCTCTCTCTCCAGGTATACCTGTCCATTCGTAGAGAAGTTCTCCATAGACATTGAGACATATTATAAACCTGACACAGGGACCCAAGAGTGCTTCAATCTGTCATCAGCAGACAAAAGAGCGAGGACTGTAGGTATGGTACACACACACACACACACACACACACACACACACACACACACACACACACACACACACACACACACACACACACACACACACACACACACACACACACACACACACACACACACACACACACACCTCGCCTTCTCAAGCGTACTGTTCTCAGTCTGTCTGTCTTGGCTTCATGGATTTCAGAGAGCAGTCAGTGATTCACTGTTTCACACACACACACACACACACACACACACACACACACACACACACACACACACACACACACACACACACACACACACACACACACACACACACACACACACACACACACACACACACACACACACACACACACACCCACACCTCGCCTTCTCAAGCGTACTGTTCTCAGTCTGTCTGTCTTGGCTTCATGGATTTCAGAGAGCAGTCAGTGATTCACTGTTTCACACACACACACACACACACACACACACACACACACACACACACACACACACACACACACACACACACACACACACACACACCGCACCTTTCCGGCGCCGAAAAGAGATGGCCGCCTCGCTTCGCGTTCCTTGGAAAATATGCAGTATTTTGTTTTTTTATGTGTTATTTCTTACATCGGTACCCCAGGTAATCTTAGGTTTCATTACATACAGTCGGGAGGAACTACTGAATATACGATTAACGTCAACTCATCATCGTTCCTACCAGGAATATGACTTTCCCGAAACGGATCCAGTGTTTTGCCTTCCACCCAATACAATGGATCTGATCCCAGCCGGCGACCCAGTGCGACGCCGAAAAAGGGGCAAACGAGGCGGTCTCGTGGTCAGGCTTCGGAGACGGGCACATCGCGCTCCACTCCCTAGCATACTACTCGCCAATGTCCAGTCTCTTGACAATAAGGTTGATGAAATCCGAGCACGGGTAGCATTCCAGAGAGACATCAGGGATTGCAACGTGCTCTGCTTCACGGAAACATGGCTAACTCAAGGGACGCTAACGGAGTCGGTGCAGCCAGCTGGTTTCTTCATGCATCGCGCCGACAGAAACAAACATCTTTCCGGTAAGAAGAGGGGCGGGGGGGTATGCCTTATGATTAACGAGAAGTGGTGTGATCATCATAACAACACACAGGAACTCAAGTCATTCTGTTCACCTGATCTAGAACTCCTCACAATCAAATGTCGACCGCATTATCTACCAAGGGAATTCTCTTCAATCATAATCACAGCCGTATATATTCCCCCCCAAGCAGACACATCGATGGCCCTGAACGAACTTTATCTGACTCTTTGTAAACTGGAAACCACACACCCTGAGGCTGCATTCATCGTAGCTGGGGATTTTAACAAGGCTAATCTAAAAACAAAACTCCCTAAATTCTATCAGCATATCGATTGTGCTACCAGGGCTGGGAAAACCCTAGATCATTGTTATACTAATTTCCGCGACGCATATAAGGCCCTCCCCCGCCCCCCTTTCGGAAAAGCTGACCACGACTCCATTTTGTTGATTCCAGCCTACAAACAGAAACTCAAACAACAAGCTCCCGCGCTCAGGTCTGTTCAACGCTGGTCCGACCAATCTGAATCCACGCTTCAAGACTGCTTCGATCACGCGGATTGGAATATGTTCCGCATCGCGTCCAACAACAATATTGACGAATATGCTGATTCGGTGAGCGAGTTCATTAGGAAGTGCATTGACGATGTCGTACCCACAGCAACGATTAAAACATTCCCAAACCAGAAACCGTGGATTGACGGCAGCATTCGCGTGAAACTGAAAGCGCGAACCACTGCTTTTAACCAGGGCAAGGTGACCGGAAGCATGACCGAATACAAACAGTGTAGCTATTCTCTCCGCAAGGCAATCAAACAGGCTAAGTCCCAGTACAGAGACAAAATCGAGTCGCAATTCAACAGCTCAGACACAAGAGGTATGTGGCAGGGTCTACAGTCAATCACGGATTACAAAAAGAAAACCAGCCCCGTCGCGGACCAGGATGTCTTGCTCCCAGACAGGCTAAACAACTTTTTTGCCCGCTTTGAGGACAATACAGTGCCACTGACACGGCCCCCTACCAAAACCTGCGGGCTCTCCTTCACTGCAGCCGAGGTGAGTAAAACATTTAAACGTGTTAACCCTCGCAAGGCTGCAGGCCCAGACGGCATTCCCAGCCGCGTCCTCAGAGCATGCGCAGACCAGCTGGCTGGTGTGTTTACGGACATATTCAATCAATCCTTATCCCAGTCTGCTGTTCCCACATGCTTCAAGAGGGCCACCATTGTTCCTGTTCCCAAGAAAGCTAAGGTAACTGAGCTAAACGACTACCGCCCCGTAGCACTCACTTCCGTCATCATGAAGTGCTTTGAGAGACTAGTCAAGGACCATATCACCTCCACCCTACCGGACACCCTAGACCCACTCCAATTTGCTTACCGACCCAATAGGTCCACAGACGACGCAATCGCAACCACACTGCACACTGCCCTAACCCATCTGGACAAGAGGAATACCCATGTGAGAATGCTGTTCATCGATTACAGCTCAGCATTTAACACCATAGTACCCTCCAAACTCGTCATCAAGCTCGAGACCCTGGGTCTCGACCCCGCCCTGTGCAACTGGGTCCTGGACTTCCTGACGGGCCGCCCCCAGGTGGTGAGGGTAGGTAACAACATCTCCACCCCGCTGATCCTCAACACTGGGGCCCCACAAGGGTGCGTTCTGAGCCCTCTCCTGTACTCCCTGTTCACCCACGACTGCGTGGCCATGCACGCCTCCAACTCAATCATCAAGTTTGCGGATGACACTACAGTGGTAGGCTTGATTACCAACAACGACGAGACGGCCTACAGGGAGGAGGTGAGGGCCCTCGGAGTGTGGTGTCAGGAAAATAACCTCACACTCAACGTCAACAAAACAAAGGAGATGATTGTGGACTTCAGGAAACAGCAGAGGGAGCACCCCCCTATCCACATCGACGGGTCAGTAGTGGAGAAGGTGGAAAGTTTTAAGTTCCTCGGTGTACACATCACGGACAAACTGAATTGGTCCACCCACACAGACAGCGTTGTGAAGAAGGCGCAGCAGCGCCTCTTCAACCTCAGGAGGCTGAAGAAATTCGGCTTGTCACATAAAGCACTCACAAACTTCTACAGATGCACAATCGAGAGCATCCTGTCGGGCTGTATCACCGCCTGGTACGGCAACTGCTCCGCCCACAACCGTAAGGCTCTCCAGAGGGTAGTGAGGTCTGCAGAACGCATCACCAGGGGCAAACTACCTGCCCTCCAGGACACCTACACCACCCGATGTCACAGGAAGGCCATAAAGATCATCAAGGACAACAACCACCCAAGCCACTGCCTGTTCACCCCGCTATCATCCAGAAGGCGAGGTCAGTACAGGTGCATCAAAGCAGGGACCGAGAGACTGAAAAACAGCTTCTATCTCAAGGCCATCAGACTGTTAAACAGCCACCACTAACATTTAGCGGCCGCTGCCAACATACTGACTCAACTCCAGCCACTTTAAAAATGGGAATTGATGGAAATTATGTAAAAATGTACCACTAGCCACTTTAAACAATGCCACTTAATATAATGTTTACATACCCTACATTACCCATCTCATATGTATATACTGTACTCTATATCATCTACTGCATCTTGCCATCTTTATGTAATACATGTACCACTAGCCACTTTAAACTATGCCACTTTATGTTTACATACCCTACAGTACTCATCTCATATGTATATACCGTACTCTATACCATCTACTGCATCTGCCATGCCGTTCTGTACCACCACTCATTCATATATCTTTATGTACATATTCTTTATCCCTTTACACTTGTGTGTGTGTGTAAGGTAGTAGTTGTGGAATTGTTAGGTTAGATTACTTGTTGGTTATTACTGCATTGTCGGAACTAGAAGCACAAGCATTTCGCTACACTCGCATTAACATCTGCTAACCATGTGTATGTGACTAATAAAATTTGATTTGATTTGATTTGATTTGACACACACACACACACACACACACACACATATATGTAGCGACCTGTAGTGGCTATAGCCAGCTGTATACAGCAGGGACCTCTAGTGGCTCCTAGCCAGCTGTATACAGCAGGGACTTCTAGTGGCTTCCAGCCAGCTGTATACAGCAGGGACTTCTAGTGGCTCTAGCCAGCTGTATACAGCAGGGACCTGTAGTGGCTTCTAGCCAGCTGTATACAGCAGGGACCTCTAGTGGCTCCTAGCCAGCTGTATACAGCAGGGACCTCTAGTGGCTTCTAGCCAGCTGTATACAGCAGGGACCTCTAGTGGCTCTAGCCAGCTGTATACAGCAGGGACCTGTAGTGGCTCCTAGCCAGCTGTATACAGCAGGGACCCGTCGTGGCTTCTAGCCAGCTGTATACAGCAGGGACCTCTAGTGGCTTCTAGCCAGCTGTATACAGCAGGAGCCTGTAGTGGCTTCTAGCCAGCTGTATACAGCAGGGGCCTGTAGTGGCTTCTAGCCAGCTGTATACAGCAGGGACCTGTAGTGGCTCCTAGCCAGCTGTATACAGCAGGGACCCGTCGTGGCTTCTAGCCAGCTGTTTACAGCAGGGACCTGTAGTGGCTTCTAGCCAGCTGTATACAGCAGGGACCTGTAGTGGCTCCTAGCCAGCTGTATACAGCAGGGACCTGTAGTGGCTTTAACCAGCCGTACTATTTTCCCTCTAATGGTTTTAAAGGTCTATGCTTTTTTCAGTTCTATTCTGGTTCCCTCCAAACCCATTCACTCCAAAATGTGAAATAGTCAAGAAGTAACCATCCAGAATTCACTACATGGCTCATTGTGGTCTGTGCCCTTTACTGACAGTGTGATTGTGTGTTCATCCCCCAGACCCCATTGATATTGTGAAGGATTACATTGCGCCCCATGAGTACCTGGTTGAGGAGGACCCTAAGCTTTATGTATCGGTGAAAACCCAGCGAGGACCACTGACTGACGACTGGATCGAAATGATCAACCAGAACCCCACCCAGAACCCGGTCATGTGTGCCTACAAGCTCTGCAAGGTGGAGTTCAGATACTGGGGTATGCAGTCCAAGATAGAACGCTTCATACACGATGTTGGTAGGTACTGTGTGTGTGTGTGTGTGTGTGTGTGTGTGTGTGTGTGTGTGTGTGTGTGTGTGTGTGTGTGTGTGTGTGTGTGTGTGTGTGTGTGTGTGTGTGTGTGTGTGTGTGTGTGTGTGTGTGTGTGTGTACTGTATTGTGTGTGTGACTGCTCTGTGTGTTGTTCCTGCATGGTGCTTGATCAGTACATGAGGATTGACAGGTTCATTAGTGTATTTCTAATGAACGTATGCATGATTGATGGCTACTGAGAGAAAGAAAGGAGAATCATTAAATTGTTTGGAATTGAGAGAAATGGTTGTGATAATGTTATTTTTTTAATGTATTTATTTATAAAAAAAAAATAAATTGGGGTGGATCAGCTTAATATTGCGGAAAGAATGTTGCTTCCAATGTAATTGTCTGCATCATTTCCAATCCCCCATATTTTTTGGGGTAAATATATATATCCATACACGCATGCATACATATACACATATATACATACACATACCTACAGTGGGGAGAACAAGTATTTGATACACTGCCGATTTTGCAGGTTTTCCTACTTACAAAGCATGTAGAGGTCTGTAATTTTTATCATAAGTACACTTCAACTGTGAGAGACGGGATCTAAAACAAAAATCCAGAAAATCACATTGTATGATTTTTAAATAATTAATTTGCATTTTATTGCATGACATAAGTATTTGATCACCTACCAACCAGTAAGAATTCCGGCTCTCACAGACCTGTTAGTTTTTCCTGTATTAACTGCACCTGTTTGAACTCGTTACCTGTATAAAAGACACCTGTCCACACACAATCAAACAGATTCCAACCTCTCCACAATGGCCAAGACCAGAGAGCTGTGTAAGGACATCAGGGATAAAATTGTAGACCTGCACAAGGCTGGGATGGGCTACAGGACAATAGGCAAGCAGCTTGGTGAGAAGGAAACAACTGTTGGCGCAATTATTAGAAAATGGAAGAAGTTCAAGATGACGGTCAATCACCCTCGGTCTGGGGCTCCATGCAAGATTTCACCTCGTGGGGCATCAATGATCATGAGGAAGGTGAGGGATCAGCCCAGAACTACACGGCAGGACCTGGTCAATGACCTGAAGAGAGCTGGGACCACAGTCTCAAAGAAAACCATTAGTAACACACTACGCCGTCATGGATTAAAATCCTGCAGCGCACGCAAGGTCCCCCTGCTTAAGCCAGTGCATGTCCAGGCCTGTCTGATGTTTGCCAATGACCATCTGGATGATCCAGAGGAGGAATGGGAGAAGGTCATGTGGTCTGATGAGACAAAAATAGAGCTTTTTGGTCTAACTCCACTCGCCGTGTTTGGAGGAAGAAGAAGTATGAGTACAACCCCAAGAACACCATCCCAACCGTGAAGCATGGAGGTGGAAACATCATTCTTTGGGGATGCTTTTCTGCAAAGGGGACAGGACGACTGCACCGTATTGAGGGGAGGATGGATGGGGCCATGTATCGCGAGATCTTGGCCAACAACCTCCTTCCCTCAGTAAGAGCATTGAAGATGGGTCGTGGCTGGGTCTTCCAGCATGACAACGACACGAAGCACACAGCCATGGCAACTAAGGAGTGGCTCCGTAAGAAGCATCTCAAGGTCCTGGAGTGGCCTAGCCAGTCTCCAGACCTGAACCCAATAGAAAATCTTTGGAGGGAGCTGAAAGTCCGTATTGCCCAGCGACAGCCCCGAAACCTGAAGGATCTAGAGAAGATCTGTAGGGAGGAGTGGGCCAAAATCCCTGCTGCAGTGTGTGCAAACCTAGTCAAGAACTACAGGAAACGTATGATCTCTGTAATTGCAAACAAAGGTTTCTGTACCAAATATTAAGTTCTGCTTTTCTGATGTATCAAATACTTATGTCATGCAATAAAATGCAAATTAATGACTTAAAAATCATACAATGTGATTTTCTGGATTTTTGTTTTAGATTCCGTCTCTCATAGTTGAAGTGTACCTATGATAATAATTACAGACCTCTACATGCTTTGTAAGTAGGAAAACCTGCAAAATCGGCAGTGTATCAAATACTTGTTCTCCCCACTGTATATAGACATACATACTTTTTTAAAGAATATACCTTTATTATTATTCCCCGCAACCCTACCACCGATCCCCCAATTGGAGTAAACTAATAAACACTTCTGCTTTTACCTTCAATTTATACATCTTATACCCATTTTACAGACACAGTCTACTTTATAATAGTTCTCTCTTGTTTGTTCTTAGTCCTTCCTCTATTTCTGTTGTCCATCCAATTTTATTTCCACTTGTAACTGTTCTATTTCACAAAAGCTCCGCACCTATACACATTTCACAGATCCCGTATGCCCTACATTGTTTATCTTGTTATTAGTCCCACCCTTCAGTTCCACTCAACACTTCCCATCTAGCTTCCAACATCATCCATTTCGGATTTTTATTTGCCATATATTTTTCAACTGTGCTGTGATGCTTCACAAAAGATTTTAACCTTCCTATTCTCATAGCTTCTACTGATTGTAAATTAAAAATAAACATTTTTGCTAAAATAATAATTATATTATTGATTGATCGACTATGGCTTTTCAAATCCCCCAGTATTGCTATCTGTAGCGTTAGTTCTAGGCAAATGTTGCAATTCTTCAGCCATTCCTGGACCTGTGACCAAAAACGAGCTACATATGGACAATACCAAAATAAATGATCTAATGACTCTGCCTCCTCACAACAGAATCTGCAGAGCTGGGAAGATTGTATACCCCATATATATAACATTCTATTAGTTGCAAGAATTTTGTACAGTAATTTAAATTGAAAAATTCGAAGTTTTGAATCCGGCGTTGTTTTGCGTATCAATTCATAAACCATGTGATAATGTTATTAATGTCCTGCCCTTCCCTTTCCCCTTCTCCCCCCAGGTCTGTGTAAGGTGATGATATGTTAGGTCGGTAGGTAGTTAGTTAGTTAGTTAGTTAGCTAGTTAGTTATGATACTAACCTGTCCTCTCCTCCCTGCAGGCCTGCGTACGGTGATGATGTGTTAGTTAGTTAGTTATGATACTAACCTGTCCTCTCCTCCCTGCAGGCCTGCGTACGGTGATGATGTGTTAGTTAGTTAGTTATGATACTAACCTGTCCTCTCCTCCCTAGAGGCCTGCGTAAGGTGATGATGTGTTAGTTAGTTAATTAGTTAGTTAGTTAATTAGTTAGTTATGATACTAACCTGTCCTCTCCTCCCTGCAGGCCTGCGTAAGGTGATGATGTGTTAGTTAGTTAGTTATGATACTAACCTGTACTCTCCTCCCTGCAGGCCTGCGTAAGGTGATGGATGATTCGTTAGTTAATTAGTTAGTTAGTTAATTAGTTATGATACTAACCTGTCCTCTCCTACCTGCAGGCATGCGTAAGGTGATGATGTGTTAGTTAGTTAGTTATGATACTAACCTGTCCTCTCCTCCCTGCAGGCCTGCGTAAGGTGATGGATGATTAGTTAGTTAATTAGTTAGTTAGTTTATTAGTTAGTTATGATACTAACCTGTCCTCTCCTCCCTGCAGGCCTGCGTAAGGTGATGGATGATTAGTTAGTTAATTAGTTATTTAGTTATGATACTAACCTGTCCTCTCCTCCCTGCAGGCCTGCGTAAGGTGATGGATGATTAGTTAGTTAATTAGTTAGTTAGTTATGATACTAACCTGTCCTCTCCTCCCTGCAGGCCTGCGTACGGTGATGGATGATTAGTTAGTTCATTAGTTAGTTAGTTAATTAGTTAGTTAGTTATGATACTAACCTGTCCTCTCCTCCCTGCAGGCCTGCGTACGGTGATGATGTGTTAGTTAGTTAGTTATGATACTAACCTGTCCTCTCCTCCCTGCAGGCCTGCGTACGGTGATGATGTGTTAGTTAGTTAGTTATGATACTAACCTGTCCTCTCCTCCCTGCAGGCCTGCGTACGGTGATGATGTGTTAGTTAGTTAGTTATGATACTAACCTGTCCTCTCCTCCCTAGAGGCCTGCGTAAGGTGATGATGTGTTGGCTAGTTAGTTATGATACTAACCTGTCCTCTCCTCCCTGCAGGCCTGCGTAAGGTGATGATGTGTTAGTTAGTTAGTTAATTAGTTAGTTATGATACTAACCTGTCCTCTCCTCCCTGCAGGCCTGCGTAAGGTGATGGATGAATAGTTAGTTCATTAGTTAGTTAGTTAATTAGTTAGTTAGTTATGATACTAACCTGTCCTCTCCTCCCTGCAAGCCTGCGTAAGGTGATGATGTGTTAGTTAGTTAGTTATTATACTAACCTGTCCTCTCCTCCCTGCAGGCCTGCGTAAGGTGATGATGTGTTAGTTAGTTAGTTAGTTAGTTAGTTAGTCATTATACTAACCTGTCATCTCCTCCCTGCAGGCCTGCGTATGGTGATGATGTGTTAGTTAGTTAGTTAGTTAGTTAGTTAGTTAGTTATGATACTAACTTGTCCTCTCCTCCCTGCAGGCCTGCGTAAGGTGATGATGTGTTAGTTAGTTAGTTAGTTAGTTAGTTAGTTAGTTAGTTAGTTAGTTAGTTATGATACTAACCTGTCCTCTCCTCCCTGCAGGCCTGCGTACGGTGATGATGTGTTAGTTAGTTTGTTATGATACTAACCTGTCCTCTCCTCCCTGCAGGCCTGCGTACGGTGATGATGTGTTAGTTAGTTAATTAGTTAGTTAGTTAATTAGTTAGTTATGATACTAACCTGTACTCTCCTCCCTGCAGGCCTGCGTAAGGTGATGATGTGTTAGTTAGTTAATTAGTTAGTTAGTTAATTAGTTAGTTATGATACTAACCTGTCCTCTCCTCCCTGCAGGCCTGCGTAAGGTGATGATGTGTTAGTTAGTTATGATACTAATCTGTCCTCTCCTCCCTGCAGGCCTGCGTATGGTGATGATGAGTTAGTTAGTTAGTTATGATACTAACCTGTCCTCTCCTCCCTGCAGGCCTGCGTAAGATTATGGATGATTAGTTAGTTAATTAGTTAGTTAGTTTATTAGTTAGTTATGATACTAACCTGTCCTCTCCTCCCTGCAGGCCTGCGTAAGGTGATGGATGATTAGTTAGTTAATTAGTTAGTTAGTTTATTAGTTAGTTATGATACTAACCTGTCCTCTCCTACCTGCAGGCCTGCGTAAGGTGATGGATGATTAGTTAGTTCATTAGTTAGTTAGTTTATTAGTTAGTTATGATTCTAACCTGTCCTCTCCTCCCTGCAGGCCTGCGTAAGGTGATGGATGATTAGTTAGTTCATTAGTTAGTTAGTTATGATACTAACCTGTCCTCTCCTCCCTGCAGGCCTGCGTAAGGTGATGGATGATTAGTTAGTTCATTAGTTAGTTAGTTAATTAGTTAGTTATGATACTAACCTGTCCTCTCCTCCCTGCAGGCCTGCGTAAGGTGATGGATTATTAGTTAGTTAATTAGTTAGTTAGTTATGATACTAACCTGTCCTCTCCTCCCTGCAGGCCTGCGTAAGGTGATGGATGATTAGTTAGTTCATTAGTTAGTTAGTTAATTAGTTAGTTAGTTATGATACTAACCTGTCTTCTCCTCCCTGCAGGCCTGCGTAAGGTGATGGATGATTAGTTAGTTAATTAGTTAGTTAGTTATGATACTAACCTGTCCTCTCCTCCCTGCAGGCCTGCGTAAGGTGATGGATGATTAGTTAGTTCATTAGTTAGTTAGTTAATTAGTTAGTTAGTTATTATACTAAACTGTCCTCTCCTCCCTGCAGGCCTGCGTAAGGTGATGGATGATTAGTTAGTTCATTAGTTAGTTAGTTAATTAGTTAGTTAGTTATGATACTAACCTGTCTTTTCCTCCTTGCAGGCCTGCGTAAGGTGATGGTGCGTGCCCACCGGCAGGCGTGGTGCTGGCAGGATGAGTGGTACGGTCTGACCATAGAGGACATCAGACAGCTGGAGCTGGAGACCCAGCTAGCCCTGGCCACGAAGATGGCCCAGTACAGCCTCAGTGACACCGAGGAGGGGGCAGCAGAGTCCAACAGGACCCCCGTCACGCCCGACCGGGACTTGGAGGGGGCCCTGCGGGACGGGGGAGAGGTGGAGGGAGGAGGGGCAGGGCTGGGAGATACGTTACAGACGCGTGGAGAGCTCACCAAGCAGTGGTCAACTTCGTCTAGGTCGTCTAACAGATCCTCGATGAGAGGAGGTGAGTGGGAAAAGCCTTTAACTTTACAAATCTCAAATCAACCCCTAGACCCTAGACACTTTTTAAGTGGGCAAGGTGGAGCTTATAAACATCACTGCTACACTACAAGACGTTTCCCTAGCAGGAGTTTCACTTGACCCAAAAAAACATGAGAGAATTGTGCCCTCACCATAGAGAATGATAAAGGCCTCTAGTGGCCAAAAGGCTGTGTTAGCATGGGCAGCGACATTGAGGGCTTCCACCATTTTAATGTAATCAACTGGGTGGGACTTCCAACTTCATTGGCTGTTCCCTCCTGGTGACCCTGTTGGAGTCATGTCCAACCGGGTCATCAGGAGGGATCAGCTAATCATGAAGAAGATAATTGACTACTTTAAAATGGAGATGGCCTCAATGGCGCTGCCCATGCTGTCACAGACGCTATAATGGCACAGATACAAAGATTAGTCATCAATCTATCTATCTATCTATCTATCTATCTATCTATCTATCTATCTATCTATCTATCTATCTATCTATCTATCTATCTATCTATCTATCTATCTATCTATTTATCTATCTATCTATCTATATATCTATCTATCTATCTATCTATCTATCTATCTATCTATCTATCTATCTATCTATCTATCTATCTATCTATCTATCTATCTATCTATCTATCTATCTATCTATCTATCTATCTATCTATCTCTTGCTCTCTCTCTCTCTCCCTCTCTCTCTCTCTCTCCCTCTCTCTCTCTTTCTCTCTCTCTCTCTCTCTCTCTCTCTCTCTCTCTCTCTCTCTCTCTCTCTCTCTCTCTCTCTTCCCCCCCGCCACACACACAGGAAGTCCTGTGAACCAGAACATTTCAGAGTGGCGGATGCAGAGTATCGCTCGTGACTCAGAGGACAGCACTGACGACGAGTTCTTTGATGCTCCCGGTATGCTATTACATGTTATTACAAACAGTTATTACAGTGACTACAGTAACTACTATCAGCTCCTACTGATGTTATATCTATCTCATCAGAAGATTTGTCTGACAACGAAGATATCTTATTCCATTATTAAATGTTATTCCATGTCATTAAATGTTGTTATATTACTGTTATTACAACGACAACTGTTACTGATGTTAACCTCTAACGCCTACCAAACCCGGATCCGGGATCCCCCCATCAACAGAGCTGACTAGCGTAGCCTAGCCTAAAGCCACAGGGATATCATATAATCAAATGTTCATGAAATCACAAGTCCAAGACACCAAATGAAAGATACAGATCTTGTGAATCCAGCCATCATTTCCGATTTTTAAAATGTTTTACAGGGAAGACAAAATATGTATTTCTATTAGCTAACCACCATAGCAAAAGACACAACTTTTTTTTTCTCCACCATTTTTCCCTGCATAGGTAGCCATCACTAATTCGACCAAATAAAGATATAAATAGCCACTAACCAAGAAAAAACTTAATCAGATGACAGTCTGATAACATATTTATTGTATAGCATATGTTTTGTTAGAACAATTAGCATATTTCAGGTATAAATCATAGTTTACCATTGCAGCCACCATCACAACTCTCACCGAAGCGACTAGAATAACTACAGAGAGCAACGTGTATTACCTAATTACTCATCATAAAACATTTCTTAAAAATACACAGCGTACAGCAATTGAAAGACACAGATCTTGTGAATCCAGACAATATTTCAGATTTTCTAAGTGTTTTACAGCGAAAACACAATATAACATTATATTAGCTTAGCACAATAGCGAACATCACACCAGCATTGATTCAAGGCAAAAATAGCTATAACGTATAAACCACCAAAATATATTAATTTTTTCACTAACCTTCTCAGAATTCTTCAGATGACAGTCCTGTAACATCATATTACACAATTCATATAGAGTTTGTTCGAAAATGTGCATATTTAGCGGCACAAATTGTGCTTATACATTGAGAATAGTGTCCAAAATCTCAAGCAATCTGTCCGGCGCCATCTTGGAACGGCACCTATACTTATCGAAAACTATTCATAAACTTGACTAAAAAAATACAGGTTGGACAGCAATTGAAAGACAAATTAGTTCTTAATGCAATCGCTGAATTACATTTTTAAAATTAACCTTACTGCGCAATACAGGGTCCGATAACGCAAGGCTACACTGCAAGAAATGGCGTCTCATGCATTTTACTTTTTTCAACAGAACAATGAATTATCAGCATAAATAGTTCTTACTTTTCGATGAACTCTCATCAGAATCTTGGGATAGGTGTCCTTTGTCCAAAAGAATCGTTGCTAGGTTGGAGAACGTCGTCTTCAGAGTTGCAATTAGCAGTAAACATTAGCACGAAAGAGAGAGATACCCAAGTTCCTACAGCGCCAAGGAAATAAATACCCGAAAATTGCAATATACTGACATAAACTGATATAATTCGGTTCAAAATAACAAGATTATGATGTCTTTAAAGCCTATATCGAATAAAAACATGACCGGAATTATCTAAGGAGCTAAAACCAGAGCTTCTACAACGACATGCCAAGCTCCTCTTTGCGCCCGAGCGAAGATCCAAAAGAACGGCCACCGTGATTCCAATCAATTTATAACCTTTGGGAACTACGCAGAAACTCCATTTCAAGTCTCCCTATTCGCTGACACCCAGGGGAAGGCGTATGCAGTGCATCTCAACCAATAGAGGACAGGCAAATTAATACACAGGTCTCAGAACAGCCAGTAAAATTCTGCATTCTGACATACACATAGGAAAATTGCTCTAAGTCGAGTTCTGTTTCACCCACAGATATAATTCAAACGGTTTTAGAAACTAGAGAGTGTTTTCTATCCAATAGTAATAATAATATGCATATTGTACGAGCAAGAATTGAGTACGAGGCAGTTTAATTTGGAAACGAATTTGTACTATGTCGAAATGGCACCCCCCTAGTGGCAAGATTATACTGATGTTATGCTGATATGCTAATGTTGAACTGTTGTTGAACTGATGTTATGCTGATGTTATGCTGATGTTATACTGATGTTATACTGATGTTATGCTGATGTTATGCTGATGTTATACTGATGTTATGCTGATGTTATGCTGATGTTATGCTGATGTTATACTGATGTTATGCTGATATGCTAATGATGAACTGTTGTTGAACTGATGTTATACTGATGTTATACTGATGTAACGCTGATGTTATGCTGATGTTATACTGATGTTATGCTGATGTTATACTGATGTTATACTAATGTTATGCTGATGTTATGCTGATGTTATACTGATGTTATACTGATGTTATGCCGATGTTATGCTGATGTTATACTGATGTTATGTTGATGTTATACTGATGTTATGCTGATGCTATGCCGATGTTATGCTGATGTTATACTGATGTTATGCTGATGTTATACTGATGTTATGCTGATGTTATACTGATGTTATGCCGATGTTATGCTGATGTTATACTGATGTTATACTGATGTTATGCTGATGTTATGCTGATGCTATGCCGATGTTATGCTGATGTTATACTGATGTTATGCTGATGTTATGCTGATGTTATACTGATGTTATGCTGATGTTATGCTGATGTTATGCCGATGTTATGCTGATGTTATGCTGATGTTATACTGATGTTATACTGATGTTATGCTGATGTTATGCTGTGTCTGTCTCTTCAGAGGACTTCTCTGGAGATGAGGAGATGTTATTACATGCCAAGGAGATGAACAAGTGGAGTTCCAATGACCTGATGGACAAGATAGAGACTACAGAGACAGACGAAGGCCAGGGTAGGAGCACACACACACGTTCCGTTCCTCATTTAGATTCCAGATCTTCATATCCAATCTCGTCCTTCAGGAAGTTCATTTGTTTAATGAAACTTAATGGTGTGTGTGTGTTTTCACATGTGTTTGTCTTCGTGTCTGTCTGTGTGTGTCTGTCTGTCTGTGTGTGTGTGTGTGTATTTACAGAGAGCCTGTATCAGGAGTCGGGTGAAGACTATACAGTAACCAGTAGTGAGGAACGACTGATTGAGGTATGCTTCCACTGTAGCTACAGTATGAAGACTGTATGAGAGTATTCATGAGGTTCTCACAGACCTGGTAAACAACAACATGAGGTTCTCAGAGATGTTAGGTTCTAATTATTAGATTAAGAACTCAACGGACACTGTGAAAGCTTAAACCAAGTTTATTCTTCCCAAAGGATGGAACAGCTGAATCAACAAAGACATGGTTACTATAGTGGTAGTATATGTACCCCACTTTGGGTGGAGTCTCCTCCTTCTCGCTAATTGCTAGACAGGAAACTACTTGATACGGGCAATACACTTTTTCTTCTCCCTTAACGTGACCTGACCTGACCTCGACCCCCCTCATCACTAATCCATGGCTCTCTCCCCTTATCAATGCCTGCCACGTGATCGCTTTCCCTACACTCAGTACATTCCAAGCTTAATTACACACACTATATACCTTCCTCCTACAGATAACCATTCACTTCTGGTGTAGCCCCTCTAAACCTAAGCACTCAATATTTCAATAGGATACCTGATAATGAACCCTATCCCAAGTTTAGGAGTTAGTACCCAGAATCCATCACAGACAAGAGTAAACATCATTGTGAGGTTCTCACAGACCTGGTAAACTACGAGGATTATTTACTCTAGAATCACAAGTTCTTAACAGCATTTCTTAACAATACATTAACAGCAGTTAATGCAGTTAATGTTTGCAGTTGAACTGTACGTCTTTGGTACTGTAACAGTTGACTTGGTAAAGTTGTCTGAAGCTGATCCCAGGAGGAGAGAGAACATCACAGCGTCTCTGGGGATCACACACACACATATTATATGAATGTTTGTTGTTGCGCTTTGTGTTCAGCGGCACGTCTCTCTGATACAGACACGTAGACACCACATAGGCACACACACAGACACACACAGACACACACAAATACACACAGACACACACAAATGCACACAGACACACAGGCACACACAAATACACACAGGCACACACACACACAGGCACACACACACACACACACATACACACACACAGACACACACACACATACACAAACAGACACACACACACACACACACACACACACACACACACACACACACACACACACACACACACACACACACACACACACACACACACACACACACACACACACACACACACACACACACACACACACACACACACACACACACACATCATCTCAGTGTGTTATCCTCTCTGTGTCCAGCGTCACGTCTCTAGTAAACGGAGACGTCGTTCCACTGTCAGGTCCCACAGACGACCAGCTGTAAGTCTGACCTTTAACCTCTGACCCCTAGCCCCAGCCGCAGTGCACTGAGGTTCAGAGGTAGCCTTTAGAACTCCAATGTCCTGTGGTGTGAGTAGGTTCCCAGTAGTACAAGGTAAAACAAATCCTGTTGTGTTTATGGTAACTTACTGGCATCCAGTTACTTGTAAGTTACTGTCAACTGTTAAACCAAAGTTTCTTTGGAAATTACGGTAACATACTGTACTTTTTTATACAGTAAATTGCAGGTAAATGGCTGCCAGTAAGTTACAACTGGATATTTTTGTTCGTGTAGGGTGTTGTGTTAGGTGACTCAGATCATACTGTAGGCCAATGTTCCCTCTAACCTGCGCCAGTGTGCGGGTGCTCAGTAGCCCAGAGACTGGCGTGCAGGGCGCAAAATAAATATCAGCCAACAGAGACAAGCACGAGATTGAACTTCACTCAACTTTGTAGAGTTTTCCCGGTTATTTAAAACTATCAACTTTCCCTTTACTGTGGCAATTGTGACCGAATCAACACAATATTAGCCACTTTCAATAAAACATACCGAAACATGATAGAGATTTTGTTGTAGGCAGAACACATTGGAGTAGGATTCTATTGCGCATGACTCAGCCCATACTCTACACAGACCGGTGTGGCATAACCAATCAGAGCTGCAGTAGGCCTATATGCAAATAGACCATTGCCATAAATGGATCTGTGCCATTTACTTTGAATTGGACTGTGTTTGCAGCTGTGGTCGTGAGTAGATGCGCTTGTTTTGAGTTTAAAGTAAGAGCTGCATGTAGCCACGTGTGAAAATGTTGTTCATATCCTTTGCTAGTTAGTGAGTTATTAGCCCAGTTATAAACTCAACAAAAAAAGAAACATTCTCTCACTGTCAACTGCGTTTATTTTCAGCAAACTTAACATGTGTAAATATTTGTATCAACATAACAAGATTCAAAAACTGAGACATAAACGGAACAAGTTCCACAGACGTGACTAACAGAAATTGAATAATTGTAAAGGGGTGCGTAACTGGTGGCAGGGAAGTCAGACCCAGGAGAGCAGAACTAGGTAGTAGCCAGAGCAGTTTAATCCAAAAACCAACGGCATAAAAATACAACAGAATACGGGTACAAAACCCGACGAGCACCAGTAAACATGTGCACAAACACTTACAACAAACAATTCCACACAAAGACATGGGGGGAACAGAGGGTTAAATACACAACAATTAATGAGGGAAATGGAAACCAGGTGTGTAGGAAAACAAGGCAAAACAAATGGAAAATGCAAAGTGGATCGACGATGGCTAGAAGACCGGTGACGCCGCCCGAACACGGAGAGGAAACGACTTCGGTGGAAGTCGTGACAATAATGTGTCCCTGAACAAAGGGGGGGTCAACATCAAAGGTAACAGTCAGTATCTGGTGTGACCACCAGCTGCATTAAGTACTGCAGTGCATCTCCTCCTCATGGACTACACCAGATTTGCCAGTTCTTGCTGTGAGATGTTACCTCACTCTTCCACCAAGGCACCTGCAAGTTCCCGGACATTTCTGAGGGGAACCCTCTGATCCAACAGGTCCCAGACGATGGGATTGAGATCCGGGCTCTTCGCTGGCCATGGCAGAACACTGACATTCCTGTCTTGCAGGAAATCACGCACAGAACGAGCAGTATGGCTGGTGCTGTTAGTGTCTTAACGACCATTCCACGGGTGCATGTTCATTAATTGTTTATAGTTCATTGAACAAGCATTGGAAACAGCGTTTAAACCCTTTACAATGAAGATCTGTGAAGTTATTTGGATTTTTACAAATTATCTTTGAAAGACAAGGTCCTGAAAAAGGGATGTTTCTTTTTTTGCTGAGTTTATATAATTTGTAGTGAGCAATTTCTTTATTAACATTTATTTAACTAGGCAAATCGGTTAAGAACACATTCTTATTTACAATGACAGCCTAGGAACAGTGGGTTAACTGCCTTGTTCAGGGGCAGAATGACAGATTTTTACCTTGTCAGCTCAGGAATTCAATCTTGCAACCTTTCGGTTACTGGACCAATGCTCTAACCACTAGGCTACCTGCCGCCCCAGGTGATTGCTTCCTACAAGAGCACAAACCGGGTACAGTGCATTCGGGAAGTGTTCAGACCCCTTGACTTTTTCCACATTTTATTACGTTACAGTTTTATTCTAAAATCGATTAAATCGTTTTTTCTCATCATTCTACACACAATACCCCATAATGACAAATTGAAAACAGGCTTTTAGAAATGTTTGCAAATGTATTAAAAATAATAAACGGAAATATCATATTTACATAAATACACATTTGTACACAGACCCTTTACTCAGTACTATGTTGAAGCACCTTTGGCAGCGATTGTAGCTTTGAGTCTTTTTGGGTATGATGCTACAAGCTTGGCACACCTGTATTTGGGGAGTTTCTCCCATTTTTCTCTGCAGATCCTCTTGAGCTTTGTCAGGTTTGATGGGGAGCGTTACTGCACAGCTATTTTCAGGTTTCTCCAGAGATGTTCGGCTGGGTTCAAGTCCGGGCTCTGGCTGGGCCACTCACGGATATTCAGAGACTTGTCCCGAAGCCACTCCTACGTTGTCTTGGCTGTGTGCTTAGGGTCATTGTCTTGTTGGAAGGTGAACCTTCGCCCCAGTCTGAGGTCCTGAGTGCTCTGGAGCAGGTTTTCATCATGGATCTTTCTGTACTTTGCTCTGTTCATCTTTCCCCCCGATCCTGACTAGTCTCCCAATCCCTGCCGCTAAAAAAAAATCCCACAGCATGATGCTGCCACCACCATGCTTCACCGTAGGGATGGTGCCAGGTTTCCTCCAGACGTGATGCTTGGCGTTCAGGCCAAAGAGTTCATTCTTGGTTTCATCAGGCCAGAGAATCTTGTTTCTCATCGTCTGAGAGTCCTCTAGGTGGCTTTTGGCAAACTCCAACCATGCTGTCATGTGCCTTTTACTGAGGAGTGGCTTTTGTCTGGCCACTACCATAAAGTCCTGATTGGTGGAGTGCTGCAGAGATGGTTGTCCTTCTGGAAGGTTCTCCCATCTCCACAGAGAAACTGGAGCTCTGTCAGAGTGACCATAGGGTTCTTGGTCACCTCGCTGACCAAGGCCCTTCTCCCCCAATTGCTCAGTTTGGCCGGACGGCCAGCTCTAGGAAGAGTCTTGGTGGTTCCAAACTTCATCCATTTAAGAATGATGAAGACCATTGTGTTCTTGGGTACCTTCAATGCTGCAGAAATGTTTTGGTACCCCTCCACAGGTCTGTGCCTCGACACAATCCTGTCTCTGAGCTCTACGGAGAATTCCTTCAACCTCATGGCTTAGTTTTTTCTCAGACATGCACTGTCAACTGTGGGACCTTATATAGACAGGTGTGTGCCTTTCCAAATCATGTCCAATCAATTGAATTTACCACAGGTGAACTCCTATCAAGTTGTAGAAACATCTCAAGGATGATCAATGGAGCCCAATTTTGAGTCTCATAGCAAAGGGTCTGAATACTTATGCAAATAAGGTATTTCTGTTTTTTATTTTTAATAAATTTGCTAACATTTCTAAAAACCTGTTTTCGCTTTGTCGTTATGGGGTATTGTGTGTAGATTGACGAGGGAAATGTAAAAATATATATATTTTAGAATAAGGCTGTAATGTAATTAAATGTGGAAAAAGTCAAGGTGTCAGGTAAAGAGTTGTTTTGTCGTTAAGGGGCAGTGTTGTATTTTGAGATAGGCTTGAATAAAATAAGTAGCCAATAGGCAGAGGGTAGCATAATTTGTCTGATTCTCTGTAATAATGGTATGGGAATAATGACACATTTTATTTTGTGAAGTGGTTTCTTGCATCGAACAACACAACATTTTCAGTCACCTCCTTGTCTGAAGGACAAGTGGATAAACAGGTTAATGTCAAGCCCTGCATGTTTTTTTCAAAAGGCTCATGGAATGGGCTCCCGAGTGGCGCAGGGGTCTAAGACACTGCATTACAGTACAAGAGGTG
Source organism: Salvelinus alpinus (assembly GCF_045679555.1). NCBI lineage: Eukaryota > Metazoa > Chordata > Actinopteri > Salmoniformes > Salmonidae > Salvelinus > Salvelinus alpinus. Next base: position 103,482,184 of record NC_092086.1, read on the forward strand.
TCACTGCAGTACCTGGTTCGAATCCAGGCTGCATCACATCCGTCCGTTAAAATGTTACGGGATGCATTTTCTCCATTCTTTTTGATGGTAGGCCACTCTGGTAGGCTTACATTATGATCAAATAGCTACGGTGGCCTACTTGGTCACTGTTAAAACTGTACTTTAAAGTGGGTACAGCCTCAGCGTTCACAGTAACTTCAATTGGGTACAGCCTCAGTGTTCACAGTAACTTCAAGTGGGTACAGCCTCAGTGTTCACAGTAACTTAAAGTGGGTACAGCCTCAGTGTTCACAGTAACTTAAAGTGGGTACAGCCTCAGTGTTCACAGTAACTTAAAGTGGGTACAACCTCAGTGTTCACAGTAACTTCAAGTGGGTACAGCCTCAGTGTTCACAGTAACTTCAAGTGGGTACAGCCTCAGTGTTCACAGTAACTTCAAGTGGGTACAGCCTCAGTGTTCACAGTAACTTAAAGTGGGTACAGCCTCAGTGTTCACAGTAACTTCAAGTGGGTACAGCCTCAGTGTTCACAGTAACTTCAAGTGGGTACAGCCTCAGTGTTCACAGTAACTTCAAGTGGGTACAGCCTCAGTGTTCACAGTAACTTCAAGTGGGTACAGCCTCAGTGTTCACAGTAACTTAAAGTGGGTACAGCCTCAGTGTTCACAGTAACTTAAAGTGGGTACAGCCTCAGTGTTCACAGTAACTTAAAGTGGGTACAACCTCAGTGTTCACAGTAACTTAAAGTGGGTACAGCCTCAGTGTTCACAGTAACTTTAAGTGGGTACAGCCTCAGTGTTCACAGTAACTTAAAGTAGGTATAAACCTCAGTGTTCACAGTAACTTAAAGTGGGTACAGCCTCAGTGTTCACAGTAAAAACGCGCTAGACGTTGCATAGAATTTCCACAATGTTGAAGTTTGCACTCATCAGACCTAAAATTTGCTCAATGGTGGAAAGAATTAGAGGGAACATTGCTGTAGGCTGTGAAAATATGTTGTTTTAGTTTTTCTTTAAAAAATCCATGCCATTGTTTACTTCATTGTGCTCCTTCACATATATACTCTATATGCCATTTATCAAAGCGACTTACAGTCATGCGTGCATACAGTAGAACCCACTACCATGGCGTTACAAGCACCATGCTCTACCAACTGAGCTACAAAATAATAATAATAATCCGTGTCCACCGTCTCTCCTCCTCTTTATCCTGTAGGATGGGTCGTCTCAGCAGTGTCTGACGCCTTCCAAGATCCACGTTCTGGTTCTGGTTCTTCACGGGGGTAACATATTAGACACTGGAGCAGGTATACACTATAAGAACTTTATTTATAGAGTGGACAACACTTAAACAGTTACAGTAAACACTAAACAGTGTTCTTACTTTGTTTATTATTGTAAAGACAATGTAACAATTTTGTATTTACTCATAATTACTCCCAGGTGAGCCAAGTAGTAAGCAGGCTGACGTCAACACTCTGAGTGGAGCATTTGAGACGGTGATGAGAGTGCATTACCCAGCAGCCCTAGGACACATTGCCATCCGCATGGTCCCCTGCCCGGCGGTGTGTGCCGACGCCTTTTCACAGGTTTCCAAGTGAGTACACAGGTTTCCAAGTGAGCACACGCACACACACAAACACACACTCTAACCCTCGCTCCTCTCTCTCTGGTCCAGTCTCAGTCCCTATAGTTTTGATGAGGGCTGCCTTTCCAACAGTCAGGACCACATCCCTCTGGCTGCACTGCCTCTATTGGCCACTTCCGCTCCGCAGTACCAAGACGCCGTGGCAACCGTCATCCAACGAGCCAATCAGGTGTATGGAGACTTTATCAGGTCCTTGGAAGGGGCATCCTTCTCCGGACAGGTCAGTGCAGGAGTCAGGGGTCAAAGTTTAGGGGTTAGTGATTTTTGCTGATTATACAATACAGTGAACTCCGAAAGTATTGGGACCGTGGTAAATATTTGTTTAGGATTTGTACTCCAGCATTGAAATGATACAATGACTGTGCAGTTAATGTTCAAACTGTCAGCTTTCATTTGAGGGTACTTTCATCCATATTGAGTGATCCGTTTAAAAATTACTTTTTGTACATAGTCCTCCCCCAAAAGTATTGGGACTAATTCACTTATATGTGTATTAAAGTAGTCAAATGTTTAGTATTTGTTGGATGCATTTGCTGTTTGTTTTGGTTGTGTTTCAGATTATTTTATGCCTAATATAAATGAATGGTAAATAATGTATTGTGTCATTTTGGAGCCACTTTTATTGTAAATAAGAATAGAATATGTTTCTAAACACTTCTACATGAATTTGGATGCTGCCATGATTACGAATTGTCCTGAATGAATCATCAATAACGATGAGTGAGAAAGTTACAGAGGCATAAATATCGTACCCCCCCAAAAATGCTAACCTCCCCTTTTACTTTATAGTAATGGTGAGAGGTTATCATGTCTTGGGGGCAGGATGTTTGTGCGTCTGTAACTTTCTCATTCATCAATATTCATGATAACCTCAACGTCATTGTATCATCTCAAATCCAAACTGCTGGAGTACACAGCCAAAACAACAAAACGTGTCACTGTCCCGATACTTTCAGAGCTCACTCTATATACTGTATGTACTCAATTTAAAGGTGTGTGTTCTCTCCTCCTGTAGGTGTGTGTGATCGGGGACTGTGTAGGTGGTATCCTAGGGTTTGATGCGCTGTGCAGCAGTAACGTCATCGTTTCAGAAAGCCAGAACAGCAGTAGACGAGGCAGCACCGTCAGCGTACAGGTACCTCTATCTCCTTTAATTCCATCCCACAGGGCTACTCTAGGACTAAAAAGCACTTTCAATGTAACTCTCTTAATCTCTGTCTGGGAAACCGGTCCTATCTGTAGCATAGATCTGACAGCTACTAACTATGTGTGCCCTCTCTCTCCCCCTCTCTTTCTCTCCCCCTCGTCCTCTCTTTCTCTTTCTCTCCCCCTCTCCCTCTCTTTCTCTCCCCCTCTCCCTCTCTTTCTCTCCCCCTCGTCCTCCGTCTCTCCAGGACACAGACCTCCTCTCCCCTGGCATCATAATAAACAGTGTCTCTCTGTCTTCTCCGTCTTCTCCGACTCTGGAGAGCAGTCGCCATCTTAGTCGCAGTAACATTGACATCCCTCGCAGCTCAGGACCTGACGACCCCAAGAGAATGCTGCCTCGCAAACGCAGCGACTCCTCCACCTACGAACTAGACACCATCAAACACCACCAGGCATTCCTGTCCAGGTCAGACACACACGCACATTCAAGGTATAGCTACATTGACCGACCAGTTATCAAATGTTAACTTTTCTACCATTTATTTCCCCCCCACTCTTTTGCCGTTCCCTCTCTCTCTCTCTCCCCCTGTCTCTCCAGTCTCCACAGCAGTGTATTGAGAACAGACCCAGGTTCGAGGCGCTCCAGCGGGAGTACCATGCTAGAGGGAGGGAGGCTGGACTTCGAGGTGGCAGACTTCTTCCTCTTTGGTTCACCTCTGGGGCTGGTGCTGGCACTGAGGAAGACTGTGGTGCCGTCCATAGATGGTGAGGGACACCTTCATCAGTGGTTGATCTCACTAGCCTGGGTGTGAATATATTACTGCTGCAGCCAACAGTCTTTGCCATACATGGAGTTGACTTTTTAAGGAGTTGGCTTAAGCAGAAATAGACTATTTGCTAAGTCTGCACTTTTCATGATTGCATTCATGTGTGCAGTCTTCAATTTTGCGTTCAGCCAATTCAAACATATCAAACATTCAGACAATTCAAAGATTCAGACAATTGAAACATATCAAACAATCATCCAATTGAAACATATCAAACAATCATCCAATTCAAACATTCATCCAATTCAAACATGTCAAACATTCATCCAATTCAAACATATCTAACGTTCTAACAATTTAAACATATAAGTGAGAATCTGTAAACTAAGCCAATCAGCATCTGTGTGGTGAGAGTGACGTTTCCTGCAGTTGTGGGGTCGGGCTCTGCCGGGACATCGCTAAGTGAGGTCACATCATAGTTCAGAGATTAGAGGTCATGTTTTACATCTCTGATGCCAGACATCCATTAGCTGTGACATTTAAGACACAACATGGTCCAAAGTAAACTAAGAACTAAGATAAATAGGAGGTTTAGGAAGGAGCTGAGAGGCAGCAGAGGAAACAGACGGGGTTGTGACACAGATTCTTCAGGGGTTCCATGGAGTTCTAGAGAGTTCCGGAGATATGACTCATCAGCAGTTGCCTGTGTCACTTCTGGACCCTTGAGACAAGAAGCTTTGATTGAAGTTGTCCTTAGTTCCGCCATTGTTTGGTCAAATGATTTTCAATATGTGAGCTTTGGAAATAACTTGGATGGCTGTTGTTATTTTTCCCTGCTCTTTTCCTCATCTCTCTCTCTCTCTCTCTCTCCCCATCTCTCTCTCTCTCTTTCTCTCAATTCAATTCCATTCAAAGGGCTTTATTGGCATGGGAAACATATGTTTAAATTGCCAAAGCAAATGAAATAGAAAATAAGTAAAAGTTAAATAAACAATTAACAGTAAACATTACACTCAAAGGAATAGAGACATTTCAAATGTCATGTTATGGCTATATACAGTGTTGTAACGATATGCAAATAGTTAAAGTACAAAAGGGAAAATAAATAAGGGTTGTATTTTCCCAATGGTGTTTATTCTTTACTGGTTGCTCTTTTCTTGTGGCAACAGGTCACAAATCTTGCTGCTGTGATGGCACACTGTGGTATTTCACCCAATAGATATGGGAGTTTATCAAAATTGGATTGTCTTTCAAATTCTTTGTGGGTCTGTGTAATCTGAGGGAAATATGTGTCTCTAATATGGTCATACATTTGGCAGGAGGTTAGGAAGTGCAGCTCAGTTTCCACCAAAAAAATTTGGTAGTGTGCACATAGCCTGTCTTCTCTTGAGAGCCAGGTCTGCCCACGACGGCCTCTCTCAATAGCAAGGCTAAGCTCACTGAGTCTGTACATAATCAATGCTTTCCTTAATTTTAGGTCAGTCACAGTGGTCAGATATTCTGTTTGGGGCCAAATAGCATTCTAGTTTGCTCAGTTTTTTTGTTCATTCTTTCCAATTATCTTTTTGTTTTCTCATGATTTGGTTGGGTCTAATTGTGTTGCTGTCCTGGGGCTCTGTGGGGTGTGTTTGTGTTTGTGAACAGATCCCCAGGACCAGCTTGCTTAGGGGACTCTTTTCCAGATTCATCTCTCTGTAGGTGATGGCTTTGTTATGGAAGGTTTGGGAATTACTTCCTTTTAGGTGCTTGTAGATTTTAAGTATTTTCTGGATTTTGATAATTAGCCGGTATCGGCCTAATTCTGCTCTGCATGCATTGTTTGGTGTTTTATGTTGTCAATTTTTTTTGCAGAATTCTGCATGCAGTCTCAATTTGGTGTTTTTCCCATTTTGGTTAATTATTGGTTGATGAGCGGACGGACCCCAGACCTCACAACCATAAAGGGCAATGGGTTCTATAACTGATTCAAGAAGTTGGCATGTCGAATTTGATGTTCTTTTGATAGCGTAGAAGGTCCTTCTTACCTTGTCTTTCAGATCGTTCACAGCTTTGTGGAAATGACCTCTGGCACTAATGTTTAGGCCGATGTACGTATAGTTTTTTGTGTGCTCTAGGGCAACGGTGTTTAGATGGAATTAGTATTTGTGGTCCTGGCAACTGGACCTTTTTTGGAACACCATTATTTTTGTCTTACTGAGATTTACTGTCAGGGCCCAGGTCAGACAAAATCTGTGCAGAAGATCTAGGTGCTGCTGTAGGGCCTCCTTGGTTGGGGACAGAAGCACCAGATCATTAGGAAACAGTAGACATTTGACTTTAGATTGTAGTAGGGGGAGGATGGGTGCTGCAGACTGATCTAGTGCCCTCACCAATTTGTTTATATATACAGTTGAAATCAGAAGTTTACATACACCTTAGCCAAATATATTTAAACTCAGTTTTTCACAATTCCTGACATTTAATCCAAGTAAAAATTCCCTGTCAGTTAGGTCTTTATTTTAAGAATGTGAAGTGTCAGAATAATACTAGAGAGAATTGATTTATTTCAGCTTTTATTTCTTTCATCACATTCCCAGTGGGTCAGAAGTTTACATACACTCAATTAGTATTTGGTAGCATTGCCTTTAAATTGTTTAACTTGGGTCAAACGTTTCAGGTAGCCTTCCACAAGCTTCCCACAGTAAGTTGGGTGAATTTTGTCCCATTCCTCCTGTCAGAGCTGGTGTAACTGAGTCAGGGTTGTAGGCCTCCTTGCTCGCACACGCTTTTTCAGTTCTGCCCACAAATTTTCTATGGGATTGAGGTCAGGGCTTTATGATGGCCACTCCAATACCTTGACTTTGTTGTCCTTAAGCCATTTTGCCACAACTTTGGAAGTATGCTTGGGGTCATTGTCCATTTGGAAGACCCATTTGCGACCAAGCTTTAACTTCCTGACTGATGTCTTGAGATGTTGCTTCAATATATCCACATAATTTTCCTCCCTCATGATGTCATCTATTTTGTGAAGTGCATCAGTCCCTCACAACATGATGCTGCCACCCCCGTGCTTCACGGTTGGGATGGTGTTCTTCGGCTTGCAAGCTTCCCCCTTTTTCCTCAAAACATAACGATGGTCAGTATGGCCAAACAGTTCTATTTTTGTTTCATCAGACCAGAGGACATTTCTCCAAAAAGTATGATCTTTGTCCCCATTTGCAGTTGCAAACCGTAGTCTGGCTTTTTAATGGCGGTTTTGGAGCAGTGGCTTCTTCCTTACTGAGCGGCCTTTCAGGTTATGTTGATATAGGACTCGTTTTACTGTGGATATAGATACTTTTGTACCTGTTTCCTCCAGTATCTTCACAAGGTCCTTTGCTGTTGTTCTGGGATTGATTTGCACTTTTCGCACCAAAGTACATTCATCTCTGGGAGACAGAGCGCATCTCCTTCCTGAGCGGTATGACGGCTGCGTGGTCCCATGGTGTTTATACTTGCGTATTATTGTTTGTACAGATGAACATGGTACTTTCAGGCGTTTGGAAATTGCTCCCAAGGATGAACCAGACTTGTGGAGGTCTACCATTTTTTTTCTGAGGTCTTGGTTGATTTCTTTTGATTTTCCCATGATGTCAAGCAAATAGGCACTGCGTTTGAAGGTAGGCCTTGAAATACATCCACAGGTACACCTCCAACTGACTCAAATTATGTCAATTAGCCTATCAGAAGCTTCTAAAGCCATGACTTCATTTTCTGGAATTTTCCAAGCTGTTTAAAGGCACAGTCAAATTAGTGTATGACCCACTGGAATTGTGATACAGTTAATTATAAGTGAAATAATCTGTCTGTAAACAATTGTTGGAAAAATTACTTGTGTCATGTACAAAGTAGATGTCCTAACCGACTTGCCAAAACTATAGTTTGTTAACAAGAAATTTGTGGAGTGGTTGAAAAACGAGTGTTAATAACTCCAACCTAAGTGTATTTAAACTTCCGACTGACAAGCTGCATCCCTGTCTCCCCCACGGCCCATGGAAAGAAATAGGTGTGTTTTTTGCCAATTCTAACCCCACACTGTATACATTGATTTTATAATGTTGAATGTTTTTCTCCCAACACTGCTTTCCATCAACTTGTATAGCAGACCCTCATGCTCAAATTGAGTCAAAAGCTTTTTTGAAATCAATAAAGCATGAGAAGACTTTGCCTTTGTTTTGGTTTGTTTGTTTGTCAATTAGGGTGTGGAGGGTGGTCTATCGTACGATAATTTGGTTGAAAGCCAATTTGACCTTTGCTCAGTACATTGTTTTCACTGATGAAATGTACGAGTCTTCTGTTAATGATAATGCAGAGGATTTCTCCAAGGTTGCTGTTGCTCTTGACACATATCCCACGGTAGTCTTTCTCTCTCTCCCTCCAGTCTCATCCTTGCGTCCGGCCTGTCAGCAGCTATATAACATGTTTCATCCAGCGGACCCCTCTGCCTCCCGCCTGGAGCCCCTTCTAGAGAAGAGGTTTCACCAGCTGCCCCCCTTCTGTGTCCCCCGATACCAACGCTTCCCTCTGGGGGACGGACACTCGGCTCTGCTGGGTGAGGATTGATACACACACACACCAGAAGTATTTATTTATGTCTCTCCTCCAAAAGCAAGCACTCAATTGGCTGTGTGGTTTGCTTTCCATGTCCATATGCTGTCATGGTAGCGCATCTGTGTGCATGTGTTATCAGATATAATGTACTGTGCTTTACGTCCGTCCAGTCAGTCTTATTTTGTTTTATTTTTAAATTGAACCTTTATTTAACTAGGCAAGTCAGTTAAGAACAAATTCTTATTTTACAATGGTGGCCTACCCCGTCCAAACTCTCCCCTAACCCAGATGATGCTGGGCCAATTGTGCGCCGTTCTATAGGACTCAGCAGTTATTACGCATTGAACTGGTCTGTAGTCTATTACATACGTTTATTTCTGCCTCTCTGTCCCATGTCTCTTCTGCCTCCCCTGTCCCCATCTCTCTCCCCTGTGTCTCCCCCCTCTCCACATCTCTCCGTCTCCCTCTTGCCCATCTCTCTATCTTCCCCTCCCCATTCCCCAGTGGAGACTATGCAGAGTAACCCCCATCTCCTGTTGGAGTCAGTACCCCTGTCAGTACCCCTGCGTTGCCAGGAGGGGAGCGTCAGTGAGACCTCCATCCCCGTCCCTGTACTCAGCTGGCCCCAGCAGGCCTCACAGCTCAACGACAGTGTGTACCCTTTCTCTGTCTCTGTCTGTCTGTCTGTCCACTGCTTGGTTCCCTTTCTCTGTTGCTCTGTCTGTCTGTCTGTCTGACTGTCTGTGTCTCTCACTCTCTTTGTCTGTAAAATGTAATTGGTTGCCTGATCAAAAATCTCTCTCTCTCTCTCTCTCTCTCTCTCTCTCTCTCTCTCTCTCTCTCTCTCTCTCTCTCTCTCTCTCTCTCTCTCTCTCTCTCTCTCTCTCTCTCACTCACTCACTCACTCACTCACTCACTCACTCACTCACTCACTCACTCACTCACTCACTCACTCACTCACTCACTCACTCACTCACTCACTCACACACACTTTCTCTCCGGTATCTCCTTCCCTCCATAGCGGACATGCTCCACTCCCACTGTGGTATGTTTGTGGACACCCAGTACCCGTCCTCCCCGCTGACTGGACCCCCCCACTCCAGGGGCCCCCGTAGGTCCAGTGAGGCCAGCATCGCTAGCCAGGTGTCAGGCATGGCCGACTCATACACTGCCTCCAACATCACCAACAGTCAGTATGGACTTTATACTGTTTATACTGTTAACAGCAGTGTTTGTGGCTCAGAGAGATAACATTAATTCTCTGAAATGTTTCACATTTTGTTTATTTCTTCCTTTGTACCGTCTGTTTTGTTGTTCCGTAGCTACTAAATGCTATAGCAGTTCGTCTAAGAAGCTGGGTCTCCTCTCCCAGCTTGCTCTTTCTAAACTCCCCTCGAGGAGCCCCTCTCCACGAGCCAGGAAGAAGATACGACCCTTCCTCACTCTCAGACACACCGACTCAGAGCAGGGTGACGATGATGTCACCTCTGACGTCACTTCCTATGATGTCTCCTCAGACCTGCCCTCTGACTTCACTGATGTCACCTCTGATGTCACCTCTGACATCCCCGATACGAGCTCTGACCCTCCGTCGCCAGATACGCTGATGGACATAGAGCAAGGTAGTCTGGGTACTGTAGTTTCCCTGGAAGGAGGAAGGTTTGAATCCTGTGTGACCCCCAGGACACTCATCTGTGTGCCCTGTCATTGGTCATCTTCCAGCTACAGTTGAACCATCACACTGTACTAGATGTCCTCTCCATCCTTTTCTCCTCTACAGCATTTACCCTGTACCGTACTGCAGTGGTTCCCAAACAGGAGTTATGGCAATGTCCTCAATCAAGGACTGGATTAACCCTATCAGTCCCGAGACCCTCATATTTAACCATTTTCCATTGACAAATGTCAATAAAACAAATAAGGTCTGCCAAAGCAAACACCTGATAAAAAGGAATTTATATGAATGCTGTAAGTACAGAATTTGTTTGCTTAGTGGAAAATGAATATCCAACTAGTCAGTGACAACTGTGGGGAGTTTGTGAAAACAACTATGTGAGCCTATTACAGCATTATAGGTGTTTTTGTAGAAAGACCCCGGGCCCCTTGGGATCCACCCTTGTCTCACAAACAATGCTCTAGCTCCGCCCCCGTTAATCACACAGACTAATCCAATGACACAACCTGTAGTCTGTAGCTCAAACACACTTATGTTTAAAAGGAATTAGAAGTCCAAATTGCGCCGGCATCAAGGTGGGACTCATTGTGTTAAAATGAGGGACCACTGTTTGGAAATCGCTGATATTGTATGTTACCCTGTCCTTCCTCCTTCCTCCAACCAAAACTGTCCCTCTACTCCAGTTTAATCTGTCCCTGGACTGAAAGCCCATTCTTCTCCTGTGTGGACCTGTGACTCTCCGTCTGTAATATACAGCCTCTCCCTTGGACTGTACATCTCTGGATGAGCACACATCCCTCTACTGTGGAACCCCTCTTTATCTGGAACTATCATTGACCAGAAATATGTCTATCTCTTTTTTTTAACACTATCTTCTTTTCTCAACCGTGATTACCTATTGCTTGTTTTATGCCAGGACTGTTTCTGTTGACTGATAGACTTCTCTCTCACTCTCTCTCCCTAGTTGCGTCTCGGTGGTGGGGCAGTAAGCGGATGGACTTTGCCCTGTACTGTCCTGATGCCCTCACAGCCTTCCCCACTGTAGCTCTGCCTCACCTCTTCCATGCTTCATACTGGGAGTCCACTGACGTCGTCTCCTTCCTACTCAGACAGGTACAACTGTTTATGAATGCCCTATGAATGTTTACAACATAATAAAGGCATTGCCTCCTTTGACCTGTTATAAGGGCTCATGTATTCTATATGAATGCTTATGTAATCATCCCTGTCTGCTTCTCCAGGTTATGAGGCATGAGAACTCTAGTATTCTGGAGCTGGATGGTAAAGAGGTGACCGAGTTCAAGCCCTCTAAACCCAGAGAGAAATGGCTGCGCAAGAGGACACATGTCAAGATCAGGGTGAGCACAGGCCCCTTCCTAACCACCTTTAGCCATTAGTGATATCTCAAGCTAATGCATTTATCAGGAGTTTACTGGTTTCTGTATCAGTACACCAATGGTAAATATATATGTGTGTGTGTGTGTGTGTGTGTGTGTGTGTGTGTGTAGAACGTTACGGCCAACCACCGTGTGAATGATGCTGTGTTTACTGAGGATGGAACACAGCTGGTGATGGGACGCTTCATGTACGGACCTCTGGACATGGTCACTCTCACTGGGGAGAAGGTAAAGCATTGATGCAAACTTGTGGGACAAACTTGAGTTCTGCCACTGATTGAGAGACACTGGGATAGAGCCAAACCCTAACTTGAGATACTTCCATGCAACTCAATTTTTGTTTGCATAAATAATTTATTTCTGTCAATGCAACATATGGGTGTGTATGGGCGTGTATGGGCATGTATGGGCGTAACCTCCTCTTGCTCCTCCTCCAGATTGACATCCACATCATGACCCAGCCCCCCTCAGGGGAGTGGGTGTACTTTGACACCGAGCTGACCAATAGCAGCGGACGCATCTCCTATGTCATCCCAGAGAGCAAGAGGCTGGGCATCGGAGTTTATCCTGTCAAACTGGTCGTCAGGTAGGTTACAGGATTCATCTGATTAGCTGATTTTCATGGTGTTTTTGAGTATTAAAACAAGTTTTGAATTAAGTGTATTTGTTACAATTCCCCTTTCCTGCACCTCTCCTCCTCTCTCTCTCTCTTGCCCTCCCGTCCCCTCCCTCTCTCTCTCTTGCCCTCCCGTCCCCTCCCTCTCTCTCTCTTGCCCTCCCGTTCCCTCCCTCCCTCTCTCTCTCTCCCCCTCCCTTCCTCCCTCTCTTAGGGGTGACCATACGTTTACGGACAGCTACCTGACGGTGTTGCCGCGGGGAACAGAGTTTGTAGTGTTCAGTATTGACGGCTCGTTTGCTGCCAGTGTGTCCATCATGGGAAGTGACCCCAAGGTCAGAGCTGGAGCTGTAGACGTGGTCAGGTAGGAACATGATGAGTTTTATTGAGTTTTATTTAATGTACTGTTATGTGGTTGTAGCTATATGTTCCTGCCCAGGAGTCACACTAGCTAATGTTGACATACAAGTTGTGAATAGTCCCTGGCAATCATCAAATTAATAAATTAATAGACAAGACACCCAACCCTTTGGGCTTCTACTTGTTCACCCACATCCTGGTCTCCCTCCCTCCCTCCCTCCCTCCCTCCCTCCCTCCCTCCCTCCCTCCCTCCCTCCCTCCCTCCCTCCCTCCCTCCCTCCCTCCCTCCCTCCCTCCCTCCCTCCCTCTCCCTCTCTCTCTCTCTCTCTCTCTCTCTCTCTCTCTCTCTCTCTCTCTCTCTCTCTCTCTCTCTCTCTCTCTCTCTCTCTCTCTCTCCCTCCCTCCCTCCCTCTCTCCCTCCCTCTCTCTCTCCCTCTCTCCCTCTCTCTCTCTCTCTCTCTCTCTCTCTCTCTCTCTCTCTCTCTCTCCCTCCCTCCCTCCCTCCCTCCCTCACTCCCCCAGACACTGGCAGGACCTGGGCTATCTGATAGTGTATGTGACGGGTCGTCCAGACATGCAGAAGCAGCGTGTGGTGGCCTGGCTGTCTCAACATAACTTCCCTCATGGCATCGTGTCCTTCTGTGACGGCCTGGTCCACGACCCCCTCAGACACAAGGCCAACTTCCTCAAGGCCCTCATCTGTGAGGTACAGTAACGGGGGCAGAGATGAGGGTGTAGGTGTAAGGTGTAAGGGGTTAGGGTAACACTGGGTTTGAGGAAGGGTAAGTGGGTTGTTCAGGGTGAGGGGACTAGGCGAGGTAGGTTTCTACTGTCAAAATACAATGTGATAGAAACAACAAAACTATCCCTACTGATGTGGTGTTTCTAACAGTCCATTCCTCTGTGTGTGTGTGTGGGTGTGGGTGTGTGTGTGTGTGTGTGTGTGTGTGTGTGTGTGTGTGTGTGTGTGTGTGTGTGTGTGTGTGTGTGTGTGTGTGTGTGTGTGTGTGTGTGTGTGTGTGTGTGTGTGTGTGTGTGTGTGTGTGTGTGTGTGTGTGTGTGTGTGTGTGTGTGTGTGTGTGTGTGTGTGTGTAGGCCCATATGAAGATCTTTGCTGCGTACGGCTCTACTAAGGACATTTCAGTGTACTCCTCAATAGGCCTGCCCCCATCACACATCTACATAGTGGGACGGCCCACCAAGAAGATGTCCAGCCAGTGTCAGGTACTTAACTAGCTCTTAGAAAATACACTGTCCCCCAAAAAAAAGTCATACATTCAAGTGTATAATAGGCAGAATCTACTACACACCCAGAGCTCATTAATGAAGGTGCTGAATCTACCACACACCCAGAGCTGATTAGTTAAGGTGCTGAATCTACCACACACCCAGAGCTGATTAGTTAAGGTGCTGAATCAACCACACACCCAGAGCTGATTAGTTAAGGTACTGAATCTACCACACACCCAGAGCTGATTAGTTAAGGTACTGAATCTACCACACACCCAGAGCTGATTGGTTAAGGTGCTGAATCTACCACACACCCAGAGCTGATTAGTTAAGGTGCTGAATCTACCACACACCCAGAGCTCATTAATGAAGGTACTGAATCTACCACACACCCAGAGCTGATTAGTTAAGGTGCTGAATCTACCACACACCCAGAGCTGATTAGTTAAGGTGCTGAATCTACCACACACCCAGAGCTGATTAGTTAAGGTACTGAATCTACCACACACCCAGAGCTGATTAGTTAAGGTGCTGAATCTACCACACACCCAGAGCTCATTAATGAAGGTGCTGAATCTACCACACACCCAGAGCTGATTAGTGAAGGTGCTGAATCTACCACACACCCAGAGCTGATTACATTTACATTTACATTTAAGTCATTTAGCAGACGCTCTTATCCAGAGCGACTTACAAATTGGTGCATTCACCTTATGATATCCAGTGGAACAACCACTTTACAATAGTGCATCTAACTCTTTTAAGGGGGGGGGGGTTAGAAGGATTACTTTATCCTATCCTAGGTATTCCTTAAAGAGGTGGGGTTTCAGGTGTCTCCGGAAGGTGGTGATTGACTCCGCTGACCTGGCGTCGTGAGGGAGTTTGTTCCACCATTGGGGTGCCAGAGCAGCGAACAGTTTTGACTGGGCTGAGCGGGAACTGTACTTCCTCAGAGGTAGGGAGGCGAGCAGGCCAGAGGTGGATGAACGCAGTGCCCTTGTTTGGGTGTAGGGCCTGATCAGAGCCTGAAGGTACGGAGGTGCCGTTCCCCTCACAGCTCCGTAGGCAAGCACCATGGTCTTGTAGCGGATGCGAGCTTCAACTGGAAGCCAGTGGAGAGAGCGGAGGAGCGGGGTGACGTGAGAGAACTTGGGAAAGTTGAACACCAGACGGGCTGCGGCGTTCTGGATGAGATTAGTGAAGGTGCTGAATCTACCACACACCCAGAGCTGATTAGTGAAGGTGCTGAATCTACCACACACCCAGAGCTGATTAGTTAAGGTGCTGGAGGCAAAAGGCAAAACTGGATGAACAGGACATAATAAATTCAAGTGTATAAACGCTCATCTACCAACTTCCCTTATGAATAAATAGAATGCATAAATGTATCCCTATAGCTGGATAGTTTAGTAGATACATAAAGTGATTGATCTGATCTCTCATCCATTCATTCCCCTTCTGTCTATCTGATCTCTCTCAGTTCATCCCAGATGGCTATGCGTCTCATCTCTCCCAGCTGGAGTACAGTCAGAGGTCTCGTCCTGCCAAGACCGCCAGCGCCCGTATCGTCCTCCGTAAGGGCAGCTTTGGACTGGGCGCGGCCGGGGGGGACTACCTCCGCAAGCGCAACCACATCCTGCGCTCAATCAACCCAACTGGGGGGGCGGGTTCTAGCTCCTCTGGCCAACCAGGACGTACGGAACGTACGCTGAGCCAATGCGAGGTGGAGAGGGAGAAAGCAGCGGGGACCCAGAGGAGTATGAGTATAGCAGCTGGGTGTTGGGGCCGCACCGGGAGCACCAAGGAGGAGTCAGGAGGATTACTCAGCCCTAAGTAGGGCTCACCAGACTGGGCTACAGGGGGAGGGGACCCTGCCTGACTGGACCTGAGCACCATCTCTGGACTGGCCCTGAGAGAGAGATGGAGAGAGGAGGAAATATGGTTAAGAGAGAGATAAAGAAAATGATGGGATGAAAGAGGGGAGGGATATGGTTAACAGAGGGATGGAGAGGGAGGGAAAAGGGCAGAGAGAGGGTCTCTGGGGAAATGGATATAAAGCCAGAAAGATGGGTGTTGCTCTAACTTTGATGTACATTTTATAAAGACGTTCTACTGTATCATGAGAGTCTCACAGTCAAGACTTTTATATTACCTATCTTGGCCACGAAAAGAACTGTAAGGAAAAACGAAACATTTAAACAAACTATCGTAAGCCTTAATCGTTGCCCCCTTGGGGCCTGGAGGGCCCACCCTGGTCCGAGGAATGGTTGAATTTACTCTCTGCATCTAAAGGACAATGGGAATTCACAACCACTCCAGCTCAGGACAGGCCCAGACAGTGGAGCCACCAAAAGAAGTGTCAATGGTGACCTGGAGGTCAGGGTGGTCAGTCTGTAGCCATGGCAACAAGCCAACAACTTCACCTCTGATTTTATCCCTTTATCTCCGCTGAGATACTGTCAACAAAGAAGCACCATTACCCTAAGGAAAGATTGAGGGAAGAGGAGAAGAAAGAGGGAGAAGGGTAAATGGAAAAAGGGTAGATACAGAGAGAGATGCAAGGCAAAGGGGAGGGAGGGGCAAGGTTATGGATGAGGTGTAGAATTTCCCTCTAGTCTCTATTTTCCTCTACTGTTTTCAGTGTGGTACTACACAGTGATTTGCATTGTCAACGTTGGCTCCGCTCCAGTCCTTTTCAGTCAATAACAGAGTAGCTACAGTACAGTACCATGTATCTCAGTATGGCCTGTGGGCTGTCCCAGGCCTTAAACACCAACGACATGTTTATGAGTCAGACTCTGAAGGAACCCAGGACTGAGCTAAACAAGACTTGGCTTTGATATAACAGAAGACATTAGTGACACTTGACAGAAAACAGCAACAATCCCTTTACCAGACCATCTGCTTGCAATACCTTTGAGCCACAAGTGGTGGGCGTTGCCACTCTCCCGCTCTGTTTTCCATAAGCATGATGCTGTTGGTAGTCATTCATTCATCCTGCGGCGCCCCCTAGTGCTCAACATTTGTCATTACATACAATTCAGTGGACTTTCCCTATGATACTCTGAGGAGTCTGAGCTCTTTCATTCTTGAGGGATGGGATGAATGCTATTCATTAGACATTACTACATTTCAGTCTGGATAAAGACATGATTTGATTTGATTACACTTTATTTTACAGTTCCCCTATCTTGTTTTAGTTTACCTGGTAGTAATACCTCATGATAGACGCCTTCTGATACCAAGTTGTTTCCAACTGTGATTATCTGAAGTACCAGAGAATATACAATGTTATTCCTTAGCAAATACCAGCTGTCATAGGACTGTAAAATAAAGTGTTACTGATACTTTGACTAAATCTATGGCAACCTGTACACAAAATGAAAGATGAACACCTAACAGAGAAGCAGTAGTAGGGTTGGCACCCTTTTCTCTCATACTGTCCTGTTTTCTGGCTCCTACTGGTTAGATATTGATATGAGAGAGTGTTCCTTTATCATCCACTTCAAATATATTCCCATTACTAATCACACAAAGCCAACGCACGGCCAAAACACCTATCTCTCTCTTAACGGCTGCAGTATCTCAACCTGTTCAACCTCGTTGTTCTTAGCACTAGTTTATGGTGGAGAATCTAGTTACCATCTCATGTAGCTACATATTGTTACCTTTGTAGTGCATGATATAATAACTATTCATTATTGCAGGGTATGTGTGCTACAGCAGTACTTACACTCATGTACATTTCTTAAATGTCAGGATGACTTAATAATGTAAGTAAATGTGCCAAGTACAAGACAGTTGTTGGTTGGGTGTGGAAAGATGATGTACCAGGCTGTAACCCACCTTTCCTTTGTGCTGTGTATGGTGAGATGAGTTGGAGCTTGTTGCATTCAGATCATGACGGCGTGGCTTTAACTAAAAGGCTGTGCTGTTATATACTGTATTTTACAGATGTAAATCAGATTAGATCTATGAATTTGTAGATATGTTTTAATCCAATATATTGTCCATATCTAAGTAAAGGACATAATTGCTGATATAGGATGTGGTTATGGTTTTACTTATGACTTGAGCGCTTGTAAGCTCTAGCATGTTGCCTTGATTCTAGGGACATGCTACTATTGTCAACTACAGTAGGGTGGCAGGTAGCCCAGCTGTTAGAGTATTGGACCAGTAACTAAAAGGTCGCTGGTTTTAATAACCCAGGCTGACAAAGTGAAAGAAAATCTGTTTATGTGCCTTTGACCCTAATTTGCCCCCTTATAATACAACTAATCTTACCTATGTGGTGGGATGTAGGGATACCTAGTCAGTTGTCCAACTGAACATATCTTCCGCATTTAACCCAACCCCTCTGAATCAGAGAGGTGCGAAAGGCTGCCATAATCGACATCCATGTCTTCGGCACCTTGGCACCCGGGGAACAGTGGGTTAACTACCTTGCTCAGGGGCAGAACGACAGATTTTTACCTTGTCAGCTCAGGGATTAAATCCAGCATCCTTTTGGTTACTGGCCCAACACTCTAATCACTAAACTACCTGCCACCCTATGTATGTGACAATAAAACACCCTTGTATTGTCAACCTAAATTGAAGGTTTTATTTATTGCTACCTGTTATACAACGGGTGGGTCTAATACTGAATGCTGATTGGTTTAGGTGAGGATTGTTCGTGTGATTAAAGCAGTAGTTTTTGTCAGACATTGATCAGACCAAAAAAAGAATCATCTAATGTCAAGTCAATTTGTTGTGTACAGTAGATCCAGTTACCTAAGGCCACTTTTGAGGTCTTAAAAAAGAAAAAGGTTGAAATTTGGTTCTGCAGTGAACTACGATTTTAACCAAGGATGTAGACTAGAGCTGTAGCTGATTGGCTGGAAGGCACTGTGAGGTTTTAGATACAGCCATACTGTTCCCCTTTGGCCTGTGGGTTTGTGATGATGAGCTAGTGAAATGTCCTCCTGCTACAGGGCTGGAGAGCCAAGACTGTACAGGAGCCACAGATGTCTGTCTCAGTGTAGATAAGGTCAAAATGCTACTGTATATGTAGGAATATAATGGTTGAGAGGTATTTATTTACATAACTCATGAGGTTACTTAATATGATGAATCTTTCAGGTGAATAGCGTTTTGTTTATGATGATGATCTAGTTGTGAATTGGAGGACCAACAGTCAGTGGAAGGTGTTTTGTTTATGATGATGATCTAGTTGTGAATTGGAGGACCAACAGTCAGTGGAAGGTGTTTTGTTTATGATGATGATCTAGTTGTGAATTGGAGGACCAACAGTCAGTGGAAGGTGTTTTGTTTATGATGATGATCTAGTTGTGAATTGGAGGACCAACAGTCAGTGGAAGGTGTTTTGTTTATGATGATGATCTAGTTGTGAATTGGAGGACCAACAGTCAGTGGAAGGTGTTTTGTTTTCTTAGCCAGTGCAATATTATTATTGTTCCAGTCGCAGAACCACAAGGAGACACAGACAGTCAGAGACCACAGCAGAGACAATCTACATATTGTATCTAACATGCACGAGCATAGACAACATCTAGTTCTACTCTCCCGCCCCTTCACACTTCTACTGTCCCTTTACAAAGGTTAACTGTTACCATTTTATAGTGCAAACAAAACTATTTTTCAAACCGGACCATTTTACAAAGCCTTTGACAGAATACTGTATTGCTTCCTATCTTGTGTGAAGGTAGATTTTTTAGTCAGAATGAAGAAGTGGTTGAATGTGAACATGTGAACGTGAAACTCCATCCGCTATTTGAATTGTATTAGGTGGTGTTCATCATTCAGACTGGGTTAGCCTTCAATACTGTATACAGTATGTATATATCAGTTATGTTAAAACCACTTAACCGTACAGTATGTCTTGAAATAGAAATGTATGTCAGAAAAAACGACTGTTTATATTTGACAATATTACAATTATTGCCACTTTAGTAGCAGTCTTGCATGTACTCCTATTAGAGGTCAGTGTACACACTGTACAGGACATGTTCTACTGTATGGGGCTGAAATCTTATTAATAGTTCTACACCTTGTAGAGTTACAGGTATAACGAGAACTATATAACAATGTGTTCCATCTGTTCTGTACTAGCATTCCACTCCTTGTCATGACAACAATTTTTTAAATGTTTGGCATGGCAAGGAGTAATGTAAACCTTTTTGGGGGGAGGTCAGTTAATGCTTTTTACTAAGGAGTGTAATATTAGCACAAACAGACTGCATTTCAGGCTAACAATGTGTACTTACACTGTACCTGCTTATGTAGCTACCATGTAAATACATAGATTTCTGAATACTTAATATACTGTAAAGTGGGACCAATATATTTAGCTACAATACAGTACATACAAAAAATGTATGTAATTTACTCAAGTATTAATAATATAAAATGTACACAAGCTGAACATGATTATATCCATGAACAGATTGGGAATGTTTTGTACAGTATTAGTACAATACAGTAATGACATATATTATCACTCTAAATATATAGATATATAGGGGTAACTTATACTGGTTGAGGTGGCAATAATTTAATTCTATTTTGAGTATATGCAGTTTATTGGACGTAAAGGTAGAATAGTAATCATATAACGCATATTTGAATTTGAAGGCATGTACATAAATGAAGTAGTGTTCTGTACCTCTTACAATCTCATCCATTTCCCTTTGTAGCAGGTCTGAATTTCACATTGTTTCAGATAGTTTTTATATTTGACAGTTTATCATTGTTTTCTTTTACAGAAAAACAAAACCTCAGCATCAGCATTATTAGGCAAGGCCGTAAGACGTATACTTATGTACTTGAAGTGGCACATATTTGAAACACCTCCAACATCAGATTTTTTTTCTCCCAAAAGAAGGAGCAGGTACTAATATTTAGATCTGTATGCAGATCCCTCACTGCTCACTCTCTCCTCTGGTTCATAGCTCACTTTTAACCTTCCTGGGTGAGAGCTCGCTGTATCATTGTCTCTGTACTGTGGAATAAATACATTTGGAAAACAAGCACTCTCTCCTTGTGGATTTTATGGTTTATGTGGGATAAAATTTTATAGCGAAGTATTATTTGTACATGTAGTGTTTTGTTTATGATGATGAATCTATTGTATTAATTGGAGGACCAACAATAATATTGACATAGAGAAACAGACACAGCAGAGACGAGATGTTCACATAGATAATATTTCCCACAGATAACAAATCACACCCACACACAGATCCAGATTTAGTTACCATCATTCCAGAGAAAACATGTGAGTACCTACACTCTTATTACAATCTACTTATGCAACTACTGTATATTACAAAAACATGTATACATCATGTCACAAAACTTTAATTTTTAAAAATAAAATAGCTCCATTTAAGCTACAAAGCTGTCATAACTGTTGTATAGGCCTACAGGACACCTTTATGAAACAGTCATAACACCTTTATAGTGTTGCAGTATTATTCATAACCATCAAAACACATTTATTCAACATCATTAATAAGCAGTTTTCTAAATAAATACCAACATTAAAGTTTGTATTTTTTCTGTCACAGTACCAAACTCCTGGCACACTGTTCAGGCAACAGGCTAGGAGCAGCACAGGGTCAGCCTTACAGCATTACCCTGGTAGCAGTTTAGGGGTAATGTCTTGCTCAAGGCCACAATGGTAGTAGGGGATGGAACCAGCCCAGGGGAGGAAGATGAAGAGAGAGGCTGGTGATGGCAGACAATACAATGCCAAATTGCTTAGAGTTACACCTAACCAAATATCTACCCCAATCTCTCACCAGAAGTCTGGAAAGAGTCAAAGGTTATTCCACTACCTAAGGATAAAAAAGCTACATTCACTGGTCCTAATAATCATCCTATAAGCTTGCCGACTGTGTTAAGTAAATTATGGATAAAAATTGTATCTGTACAAATCAAGGATTATTTCTCATGTAATGATCTGATAACGGGTTTCCAGCATGCATACAAATAAGAGCATTCTATGAGTACGGCCTTAGCACAAATGACAGATGATTGTTTAAAGAGTATGGATGACAGGAAGTAAGATGGTGCAGTGTTGCTAGATTTAAGTGCTGCTTTTGATGTAATTGATCATGAACTGTTAATAGGTAGGCTATCTATCCAGGAGAAGGCAAAAAGTGTTCTTCGATGGTAACTTTTCAAACAATTAAGATATACACTGTGGTGTTCCTCAAGGAAGTTGCCTAGGCCCACTTTTCTACTCTCTTTACTAATGATTTACCTTCAGTAATGAACAAAGCAAGAGTGGTCATGTATGCTGATGACTCTACTAAGCCCTCTGGTGTTCATCCGGTGTGTTCTTGACCTGCAGTTACTCCCCCTGTACACTCTCTCTCTCCCTCTCTGTGTTATTGTGTGGTTGGAGACAGGTGTGCTGGAGTCAGAGCAGATCCTACCAGCTGCAACTCGTTCCATAATCAAGACCTCTACAAATAGTCAGTCCTGCCACTTCCACTCTGCCAGATTGTAATCTCTGCTCAGTCAGTTCATGAGTCTAGCCATTTATGATTATTCAAGATCCTGTTACTCTGATGTGCCTGTTTCCCGGCCTGACACCGTTTATCCTCTCATTGCAGTTACCGCTCTGTCTCTGGCTCCTGTCTCATGTTCCACATCTCACCACCCAACTATCTTGCTCTGGATTTTACTCACCACCACTACCTTGGATTCCCCTCAGGACCTGTTTACCCTGTTCTACTCAGCAAACTCCAACCTCAGTCTCCACATCTGATTTTTCTGCAACTCATCTGAGCTTCCCCGGATCTGCACTCCATATCTCCCTGTGTAACAATAAATATTTTGGTTCATTCATCCCTGTTTCCTCATCTGAGTCTGTTCTTGGGTTCCCCTATGTCGCTCTGGTTAACAGAACTAAGAATGGTGTCTGAGTAGGTTGATATGAACAAATTGGTGTTGAACATTTCTAAAATGAAATGTATTGTATTTGGTTCAAGATATATGCTTGCTGATGATCCCCAGTTGAATTTGTTGATGAACAGAACACATGTAGAGCACGCGAGAAAAAAAACGAATCTACTAGGCGTCTGTAACGATTGTCGTCGGGAGAAGGAGAGGAGGACCAAAGTGCAGCGTGGCACGTATCCATAATACTTTTAATAAATATGAACACGCAAACAAAAAACAACAAAACGACCAACGAACAGTTCTGAAAGGTGCAACAAACACTAAACAGAAAATAACCACCCACAACTCAAAGTGGGAAAACAGGATACCTAAGTATGGTTCTCAATCAGAGACAACGATTGACAGCTGCCTCTGATTGGGAACCATACCAGGTCAAACACAATAGAAATAGAAACCATAGACATACAAACATAGAATGCCCACCCACATCACACCCTGACCAAACAAAAAATAGAAACATACAAAGCAATCTATGGTCAGGGCGTGACAGCGTCATGTTGGACGCAGCTTTATCATGGTCAGAACACATAGATAATATTATTAAGATGTGTAAGGGAATTGCTGTTACAAGAAAATGGTCAGAGTATGTAACATCTAGCACTCTGAATTTGACTTGTTGGGGAGGGATTAATAGTCAACAGTACACACCTTGAATTGCTATCAAGCACCTGAGCAAATATGCATCATGTGACATGTCTCTTCTTGGTTTCAATCAAATGCAGGCGTGGCAGCTTGTGTCCTGATATGCAGGATGAACAGGTAAATACAGATTATTCTGTTTGCATTTGTTCCTTATAAATCAGCTTGACTCTGACTTCTTGTACTGCTCATCTATTGTGGTGTATATTTGAGTTATCTTCAGTTTCCCTTGATGTAAGTCATTGACATCACTCAACCTCTTATCTTTTTTTTCTGCATGGTAGTCAAGTCAAGCCCCCATGGTAGTCAAGTCAAGCCCCCATGGTAGTCAAGTCAAGCCCCCATGGTAGTCAAGTCAAGCCCTTCATGGTAGTCAAGTCAAGCCCCCATGGTAGTCAAGTCAAGCCCCCATGGTAGTCAAGTCAAGCCCCCATGGTAGTCAAGTCAAGCCCCCATGGTAGTCAAGTCAAGCCCTTCATGGTAGTCAAGTCAAGCCCCCATGGTAGTCAAGTCAAGCCCCCATGGTAGTCAAGTCAAGCCCCCATGGTAGTCAAGTCAAGACCCCCATGGTAGCCAAGTCAAGCCCCCATGGTAGTCAAGTCAAGCCCCCATGGTAGTCAAGTCAAGCCCCCATGGTAGTCAAGTCAAGCCCCCATGGTAGTCAAGTCAAGCCCTCCATGGTAGTCAAGTCAAGCCCCCATGGTAGTCAAGTCAAGCCCCCATGGTAGTCAAGTCAAGCCCCCCACAGCGCTACTGGCAAAATATTCTGTGGACAGATGAAACTACAGTTGAGTTGTTTGGAAGGAACACACAACACTATGTTTGGAGAAAAAAAGGCACAGCACACCAACATCAAAACCTCATCCCAACTGTAAAGTCTGGTGGAGGGAGCATCATGGTTTGTGGCTGCTTTGCTGCTTCAGGGCCTGGACAGCTTGCTATCATCAACGGAAAAATGAATTCCCAAGTTTATCAAGATATTTTTCAGGAGAATGTTAGGCTATCTGTCCGCCAATTGAAGCTCAACAGAAGTTGGGTGATGCAACAGGACAACAACCCAAAACACAGAAGTAAAGCAACAACAGAATGGCTTCAACAGAAGAAAATATGCCTTCTGGAGTGGCCATTGAGATGCTGTGGCATGACCTCAAGAGAGCACTTCACACCAGCCATCCCAAGAATATTGCTGAACTGGAACAGTTTTGTAAAGAGGAATGGTCCAAAATTTCTCCTGACCATTGTGCACGTCTGTGCAGAAAACACTTGGTTGAGGTTATTGCTGCCAAAGGAGGGTCAACCAGTTATTAAATCCAAGGGTTCACATACATTTTACACCCTGTACTGTGAATGTTTACACTGTGTGTTCAATAAAGACATGAACATGTATAATTGTATAAGTGTGTTATTAGTTTAAGCAGACTTTGTTTGTCTATTGTTGTGACCTAGATGAAGATCAGATCAAATGTTATGACCAATTTATGCAGAAATCCAGGTATTTTCAAAGGGTTCACATACTTTTTCTTGCCACTGTAGTTGTAACTAACAAATCTCACCATCTCAACTGGAATTTCTTCCTGAGCTGAAACCAATTGCTGTGTTGGACTTTGACCCAGAGTCAACTAAAAAGGGACTGCACCGTGTCTTTGATGATAAGATGAAAACAAATGCACTTACCAAAACAATATAGAATCCCAGACACAGTGGAGGACCTCATTAGCAAACAAAAAATCTCAAGAATCACCAGTTGGGTTTTCTGCAATGGGGGGGTGGGGGTCAATAGAGAATCATCCTCAACTGTAGATGAATGGCGAAATGAGAAGAAAGCCTCTGTGCAAGATGTGGTTTCACTCCTGTGCCGTGAGGATGTACTGCCAGAGAAGGAATTTCTTTCTTTTGTTGTCTCTGTGAGTGACCGTTTCAACCCTTTATTTGATACCTTCCTTATGTTCCAGGACAGACTTTATGTACAACAAATCCTATGTTTGTTTGAAAACCAAAATACAGTCACTTGTTGGAAGGACCTGAGTCTGACTGAGGCCTGCAGAATCGACATTGAAAGAAGATGTATATATGAGCTCAGTTTGGCTGAGATCAGCGGAACTGTCCTCAGTCTGTATTCTGACAATCATAGGTCCAGACGTTTCTTGCTTGGTTTGGGAGAAAGCAAGGTGCTCCTAGAAAGGAAAGTTGAGAGCTGCCTGGGCATCCTGGACATTCTGTGTGTGAACCAGTGTGAGGGAGGAAATTAAGACATAAACTCACTATAGGATAACTTTTACAAAGGGGGCAAGGTGGAATGGTGTGTTGTGTCTTTGGCATCATTAAAGATGAAGACTGTTATTTTATCAAATCAATTCTCTGTAATTATTCTTACGTGATTAAACTAATCATGTAAATTTAATTAACTAGGAAGTCGGGGCACATGGAAAATCTTCAGATTGCAAAGTTAGAATTTTCCGAATATAACTCTTCAGATATTTTAATATCTGATCAATGTCTTCTATTAATGAATTATTCTTTACCTCATGTCAGTCTCATTCCAAACGTCGTAAATTGTTGGTTATCTGCACAAACCCAGCCTAAACTATGAATCATCCATACACCAATTGGCTTAATCATTTATTTACTAACAAACTAAATAATCACAGAAATGCATAAACAAAAAAACAGTAGATTTTGGTTACTAACAATGATAGGGAAGATCCCCTTGTGGGCTAAACCGATATGACGGCTTGGTGGACAAAGAGAAGGGGGTGTGGACTGAGAAAGAGCGGGAAAGACAAAAGGGATCACTACACACTGTGGTTAATTATATTAAATGAAATGCTAATCCTTTGCACATGAACGCTCGCTTTTTCGGGAATAATTGCATTCAATATATTTACGGCCATATGTCGTTGTTGTCTTCTCTGTTGGAATCGTCGGTCTGTCTGCGGGAGAGTCAGTTCATCAGAGTCTCTGGTTACTCATGGTGGTTGCTCTATCGGCGGCTCCTGATAGTGTCTGTTGTAATGGATACGTCAGGCGTCCATTGTTCTTAGAGTAGATGTTTCGGCGGTTGTCGGTATTCGCATCCCAGGTTTACATCATTTCTAGCTGCAGACTAGTAATTAGTATCTAAGATTTGATTTTATTGTGTAGGGATTGATAGTCTCCGAGTTTAAATAATTACCAGCCATGTAGTCAATGCTCCACGTAGTTTTCTAGTTTTGGTACTCAAACCTGTACCACCTCAGCTTACACCGAGGTATGCATGGTCTTCAGAGGATTTCCTCAGGAGGGGGTTTTATTCGTAACAATTGAAAAGGGCGGTTCCATGATGCCAGATCATGTCTGTGCTCATGGGGGCGTGGCCGCTGACTAGTTAAACTTTACAGGGAATACAATTCTTTCAAAATTAAAGGTTAACATCACATTACATAATTTCACAAATAGTTTCATCTTTACTCATTAATTTTTTACAATAATTAGGTGCAAATCCCACAATTGAGAAATGTACACATTCAGAGATATAGTTATGTGTGTTTCCTGTCCTCCGTGAGCTCACCAAATGAAACACACTTGTCATACGCATCCCTTAAGTGTCCACCGACCATTCCCACACTCTCAAAGGTAAACATATTGTTTAAAGCTCCCATTTTGGGATTTAGGAGTTTGGCTAAGTTAAATCCTTTGTTCTCTCTGTGGTCTCTCTCTCTCTGCATGACCAGGGGGAGACAGTCTCCGCAGGAATTTATGGCCTGAGATAACAGAACCTGGGTGTAGGAGAGAGTGAGAGAGAGAGAGGGGGAAGCCACGATCTACACCCAGAAAGGGCCCGGTCATGACAGGTGGAATGGTGGAACTTCCATTTTTCTGAGCAGCCTGGAAAGATGCCATTTATTAAACGGGACAAGTTCAATTATATCAAGGACACCATTATCCCAGATCTGCTTTCTTTGAAAAGGCCTTGTGTCACGCCCTGACATATTACATTTACATTACATTACATTTAAGTCATTTAGCAGACGCTCTTATCCAGAGCGACTTACAATTGACTGACCTTAGAGATCCTTTTTATTCTCTATTTTGGTTAGGTCAGGGTGTGACTAGGGTGGGCAATCTATGTGTTCTATTTCTTTGTTGGCCGGGTATGGTTCCCAATCAGAGGCAGCTGTCTATCGTTGTCTCTGATTGGGGATCATACTTAGGCAGCTTGTTTTCCTCCTTAGTTTGTGGGATCTTGATTTTGTTAGTTGCTGTATAGCCTGCAGAACTTTACGTTCGTTTTGTATTTTGTTGGTTTTTGGTGTTCATTTTAAATAAAAGTAAAAGTACCACACTGCACCTTGGTTTAATTCATCTAACGAGCGTAACACCTTGTGTGTTCCTCAACCTATTGCATGAGCCAGGGTGTGGGGGAACGACATTAGCCAAACATATGCTGTGGGAACTGAGAGACAAATTCTGTTGTGCTGTTCTGAAAGACACAAATGCAGTCCCCACTGAAGTTGCCCAACAAGTAGTCGAGCTGTTGACTTTTGAAACAACATAAAGCACTCAAAAGTAATTATTCTCAATTGCATGAGAAATTAATCTCAAATACAGACCAAGACAACAGATCTTACAGAAACAGTAGAAACTGTTGTAATTTATAGTAAACTTGCAGCAAGAGAGAGGACTTATTGCAAAGAAAAACAAAAAAAATCAAGACCGCCTACAAGAATGCATGGAAGACATTCAATGGTTTTAGGATCCTAATGGAGAACTTTTCAGAAGAATATGTTGAGGCTATTGTCAGAAAAACCCTAAAGAGCTTAAACATTGAGCAGAAAAGTGCTCAACTTTTTGCTGTTTTGGTTCTCTTAAATGTGTACTCAAAGATTGAAACACTTTCAGTCTCTCTTTGTAAAAAGTTTCTTGACCTTCAACACAAGCCAGTATTTGACTCCTGGACAGCTGAGAATACCTTTGGAGTACTCTCCAGACTGTTGATCTGTTGTGCTGATAAAGATTCTAGAAATGTTGAAGATTTGAGGTTTATCCAGCCAAGCATAGTTTGAATGTACTTGAGATCAAACACAAAGTGTCAAAAGCTGGCATAATC
The DNA here is from genome assembly GCF_045679555.1 of Salvelinus alpinus. NCBI lineage: Eukaryota > Metazoa > Chordata > Actinopteri > Salmoniformes > Salmonidae > Salvelinus > Salvelinus alpinus. The sequence continues at coordinate 103,510,288 of NC_092086.1, forward strand.
AATCTAGTTCTGACTACGGACATGCTGATTGGAGCCTGCATAAAGGAGAGAGAAAAACACAGGCATGATATTTGCAACTTATTGTTGAGAAGGCAGCAGTCAGCCAAAGGACAGGAGTCACAGTTCTCGCAACTCATCAATGACATTGCAAAGGAGACGCCAAAAGATATGGAAACTGTACTGTTGAATGCAGGCAAGTGCCTTCCACACAATCCTGATATCTCCCAGCTTCTTGTCAGATACCACGCAAGCTCATAGATGATGAAAGTGAATCTTCGTAAAGCAATCTGAGTGATTAAGAAAGTATTTTATGGCACAGCATTGAAAGGTTCTGAGCAATATATATATTTAAACATAATTCTTATCTCCTTGTTCAAAGGGAGTTTCAGGCACATTTTTTGAAAATCAGAAAAACCCAAGAACTCCGAAGAGTCAGACTTTTTTTTGTTGAAGATGAGCAAAACTATTACGTCATTAAGTGTCTGTAGACAAACAGCTACTGAAGTTATAAAATATATTGTTTAGACACCTTTGGGGTTGAAGTTCACAAAGCCAATATTCCTTATTACCCCCCAGGGAATCTTGCGTTGGCTATTTAAAAAACAATTAAAATGTTTTTCTTTCATGTTCATAGTCAATGAAAGAAAGCAAACTAAGTAAGACTCATTACACATTAATTACAGGTTTCAAAAGATAAAGGAAACAAAATACATTTACATTTCCTCTCACTCAGAGGGACTGAGCGAGCCACGCAGAGGCAGAGAGCAGCAGTTAACAACAACAGATAGGCTAGCAACTGAACAAGTTAGCCTGGAAAAAGGTAAAGATGGCAGACTCACTGTTTTCAATCAGCCCATCGGAAAACATTAACTTCACAGACTTTGGTATCTGGCCCAATTGGATCCAGAGGTTTGAAAGATTTCGTATTGCAGCAAGCTTAAATTAAAGATCTGAAGAATACCAAGTCAACTCAGTAGTGTACACAATGGGGGATAAATCTGATGTTCTCTCCATTTTAGCCTTAACTAGTGAAGACAAAAAGAGCTACATGAAAGTCTGAGATGCTTTTGAGAAGAATTTTGTGTGCAAACACAATGTAATCTATAGGTAGGTCTTTTCCAACTGGCTACATATTTTCATGTGAATATTCTAAAATCCACAAAGAAAATATGTGCATTTTCCCATCAGTTGTGTTTCCATCAAACTGACGTGATGACGTAGTGCACACAAAATGTCAGTTTGGTGAGAATGACCCGGTTAGAGACGGACTGGTAGTAGGCATTATGGATCACGGGCTGTAAGAGAGACTACAACGAGATTTAGAGTTGACTCTCACAAAAGCCATTACAAAATAAGGAGGAGATCAAGAAACAGCAGACAACACTACGTAGCACTGGTAGCTCAGACATGAAAGAGGCAAACATGGATGCAATGAGATTCCAAAGAATGGGCAAACAGCATCCAGGGAAGATTGTACAGATATGGAATGGAACTGTCAATCAAACCACAGGAGGTGGAAGATGTGGTAAGCCACAGCCACACTCACTGTACAGTTGCCCTGCACGACAGGAAGAGTGTAGAAAACGCCACAAGAAAGGACATTTCGCAGCTGAGCTGTGTGTAAGCCATGGATTAGATGAAATCCATCATGTCACCGAGAGAATTGAAGATATTATTTTTGGACAAATAGACTCTATGGATTCAGTTGATGTTTGGAGACAGAATGTGAACGTGAAAGGTCAACATGACATTCATGACATTCAAGCTAGACTGGAGCAGCGGTGACAGCAATCCCAGCCAGTCTCTTCTCCAAACAGAGAGATGGAGCCCTCAGCAGAGCGACAAAGAACCTGTGTGGACCAAGAAACTCACCGATACAGGAATGTGGACAATTCAATGGCACTTTAGAGCACATGGGCAAAACAGTGAAACACCCAGTGTTTGTCATACCAGGCCTGGTTATCCCACTTCTAGATTTGCCTACTATACAAGACCTGCAGCTACTCAAACCAGTGAATGCCATACACCTAACAACAGAGAACTGTATCCCAGAGTGTTCACAGGAGAAGGGAAACTGCAGGGGGAGTACAAGACAAAGTTGAAAGAGTCAGCCACACCCTTTGCCTTGTCGGTGCCACGCCATGTCCCGCTACCCCTGTTGAAAAAAGTGCAGATATGACACATCTGAATGAGAATGTGTGTAGGGAAAACACATCCTACCCACAGTGGATGAGATGATGGCCAAACTGTCAGGAGCAACAGTTTTCTCCAAGCTAGACGCTAGCAGGGTTCTGGCAGATCTCCCTACACAAAGACCCACACGCCACCTTCATGACACCTTTAGAAAGGCAGAATCAAAGCCATCACTGAGATGCCAGTGCCCAAAGACATTGCAGATATTCAACACTTCATGGTGAACTACGTCGGCAAGTTCTCTCCAAACATTGCAGAGCTGACAAAACCCACCAAGGACCTCCTGAAAGCTGACAATGACTGGATATGTGACAGCACACAGCGTTTGAGAAGCTTGAAAACAGAACTACGTTCTCTCACTGTCCTGACAAGCGTCTGCAGATGCATCCTCACATGGACTGGGTGGTCTTTTCCCAAATGCAACAGTCAGGTGAATGGAGGCCCATGGCCTTCATATCACACATCATGACAGAGACAGAGCATAGATACGCTCAGATTGAGGAGGCGCTTGCTGCTACATGGGCCTGTGAGCATTTCCAGACTTACCTGCTAGGGTTGGACTTTGTGATCAGAACAGACCACAAGCCTTTGATTTCACTCCTGGGCACAAGCGCTGGATGACCTACCTCCTCGCATACTGAGATTCAGACTCCTATCGGATCATGTAATTCCCAGGCAAGAATCTGGTGAATGCTGATGCTCTCTCAAGAGCTCATCTCCCAGGGGAGCCTACAGAGGATGACATTACATGGGGTCCCCGAGACCCTAGTGACAGAAAATTGGCCCAGGTTCTCAGCCTCTGAATTTGTTGTTTTTGCAAAAGAGTACAACTTTGTGCATGTGACAAGTAGTCCATCTCAACTCAAATCCGAGTGGCCAGATCTCAAGTCCTTTGAGGGGAAGAATAGGGAAATGAAGGGCAAACAAGTTGCCTGGTACAACAGACGATGGAGAATGCAGGAACAACACGTCTGGATCAAGAACATCCCCAGCAACACTTAATGCAACACTTACGCCTTTTAAACCACAACTACAATTATGCATGAAAATACAATATGCAAACACTATTTTTTATATGTTTTGGTAAATGTTCTGTTTAATTTACATTGAAGAAAAAAAATTCTTAAGTGTAATTTATCGCACTGTTGAGGTGGGTGGGGTACTTCCGTAAACAAATGTGTCATGAGAATTATTGTTGTATATGGGATGTAAAACAAAATAAAATTGGTGTGATTGGAGATCATGGTCTCTACGGATGTCAATGTCTGAATAATTATTGTCAGAACAAGCATATCAGAAGGTGCAGTATGTCCAGTCAGTCATGTGGTTCTTTATTCTTTACGCCAGGCAGCGTTACATCTGATGCACACATATATTATCATAAGGTACTGTAGTCAAGTCCCAGTTACACCGCAGCAGCTAGAACCAAACTCAGTCCTCACTATACATCTATCTTCCCTTTTATAAACAACTTTCAAATGGGATGGTGGGAGAAAACAGAGACTTTTTACAAGATTCATAGTACCAGGGGATTTCTTCAGTTAATAGCATATTGATTGCCTTGTAAACAGAATGGACAGATACAACTGAGACTGGGCTTGTTAAGAGGCAGGTTGGTACATATAAATATTTATCCTGGCAAGAAACACATATAGCAGTCTTCTACAAGCTAGTCATTAGAAGCATTTGTAAGACAGTGTTTCCGAAATATGTATTCTTTGGCGAGGCGCAACGCCCCCCAAAAGCAACATCAGAAGGTTGAAGACACTGAACATTTCAAATCAGCCTTTTTAGATGTGGGGGGCAACAGTGCTGACCAGGCGGGCCACCTTGCCTAAGAAATGGTAGGAGGAAACACTGGAGGAGAACACGGTCCTAAAGAGTAATGGATTTATGTACAGTAGACACAGGAGGGTACAGTTAGATCAATGGAGGTTTATAGTACAATCAAAGCTGGTTTGTGCATGCATGCATCTGGTTGGCTCCCAGACCAACACCTGATCACTTCCTTAACCCATATAGGCTACATGATCAGAAGAGGTGGTCAGACAGGTATTTCTTACTAAATCAGTGTTCGTTGCTCTTGGTCCTGGAGAGATGAATGCAGTGTGTGCAGGCTTACACTAACACATCTTATTCAGCTGGTCACGGTCTTGGGGTTTAGTTGATTTGTTGAATCAGGTGTGTTAGTGATGGACTGGAAAGAAAGCCTGCACATACTACAACTCTCCAGGAGCAAGATCTAATGAAGTACTTCATAGTTACTAAATAAGTGGTTTTAATTCTTCAAATAAAAAAAAACGATCATATCTCACATTTTAATCTTATAAAAAGGTGCTTAAAATAAATCCTTCCGTCTTTTCTTTGTTTAAATGAGAAGCGGTCGATAGTCGTTACACCACACAGATACATTACCCATGTACATACAGTCTACAGGGGGATGGAAAGGAGAGGGAATCTGCCCTCGCTTTTACAGATGGATGGATGGATGATATTAACAAGCAGCAATGGGAGGAGCATGTACATAGAAAATGGTGCAACACCTCATAATCCTTAAATCATAACTTACACCATAGCACTTTGTTCAGGTCTAAACAAGGGTGTAAATCAGTTGCTTGTCAACAGTGGTTTCCAGATGTTTTGTGCTGTGACCCCAATTATCTTAAAGCCTTTCACTATACCCCTCTGGACAAGTCAAACAATGCTTTAGGCCACCACCCACATTTAGAAATATACGACCATCGATTAGGGACAATTCACTTATGACATCAGTTATCCTTTACGCCAGAGGGTTCCAGTTAAGTGTTAAGATTAGTGTGTGTTTGTGTGTACGCGTGTGTGTGTGTACATGTGTAGGTGTGTGTGACATGTCTAAAGAGCACGAGGCCTCTTGGGGTTGATCTGTTTGCTCGCCTGCTCCTCTTCCTGGAGTGTAGAACGGAAACCCTTCACTTTGTCTGAGATAGGAGAGAGGGGAGGAGAGAAGGGGTGCTAAGATAAAAATCAGAAAAATATACTTGCTAATTACTTGCAAATAATGTGACTTATTCTGATCTAGAATCAGTTATAGAATACCCCATTACCTCTGAGCTCAGTGAGGATGTCTATCTTTTGATCCAGGATCTGTTCTAGCTGCGTGGCGTAAGAGTCCACATCATAATCCACCTCTTCTGTCATCTCCAACAACACCTTCTCATCCTCCAGCCAACGGATAGACTCCTGCACCGGACACACACAGAGAATAAAAGACACACTCTGAATAATATGTGTGTGATTGTGTATGTGTGTATGTACTTGTGTGTGTTTGTATGTGTGTGTGTACCTGGAACACAGCTCGGTGGTCCTCCAGGACCTGTTCCTCCATCTCCACCAGCTGAGACACAGCTTCATGGAAGGTAAAGAGCTGAGGAGACACCTCCTCTTCCTGGGGAGAGAGAGGGGAGATAGATAGAGGAGAAGGAGAGAGAGAGAGAAAAAGGGATGAGAGGGAGGGGAAGGAGAAAGAAAGGAGATAGAGGGAGGGGAGAGAGGAGAGTGAGAGGGCACAGGAGAGGGGAGAGATTAAGAGTCAGAGGGAGGGAGGGAGGGAGGGAGGGAGGGAGGGAGGGAGGGAGGGAGGGAGGGAGGGAGGGAGGGAGGGAGGGAGGGAGGGAGGTGTTATGCTGAATTATAAAATCATTCCTATATTGAAGAACCACACACATTTTATCTGACAGTAAAATAAACTGATATTCTTTCGTGAGTTGAGAGAGGCAGATGAGAGTACTAGTCAGTACATAGAGAGGTGACTGTACGGAAGGAGTGTGCGTATGTTCTTACGTTCTGTTCACAGAGCAGTTTGAGGTCATCCCTCTGAGGTGAGCTGCCGACCCCCCACTGAGCCTCCAGGACCTCCAGCTGGGTGACGCTGTGACCCCCTCCTCCCCCCCGCCCCTCCATCATCACCCCTGGGTCCACCGTTAGCTCCTTCGCCCTGTCGACACACACATATTTTTGTAATTTAGCAGACGCTCTTATCCAGAGCAATTAGGATTAAGTGCCTTGCTCTAGGTCACATTGACAGATTTTTCACCTAGTAGGCTAGGGGATTCGAGCACAAACCACACTCACATTAGTAGGATTCAGTTTTCCCTGACCATGTGATCTGACTGATCTGATTGGTTAAAACAGTCAATGAACCAATGGCAATGAATGGACATCTTATTGGCAGACTCAACAGCCTTGGTTTCTCAAATGACTGCCTCGCCTGGTTCACCAACTACTTCTCTGATAGAGTTCAGTGTGTCAAATCGGAGGGCCTGTTGTCCGGACCTCTGGCAGTCTCTATGGGGGTGCCACAGGGTTCAGTTCTCGGACCAACTCTTGTCTCTGTATAAATCAATGACGTCGCTCTTGCTGCTGGTGATTCTCTGAGCAACCTCTACGCAGACAACACCATTCTGTATACTTCTGGCCCTTCTTTGGACACTGTGTTAACAAACCTCCAGATGAGCTGCAATGCCATACAACACTCCTTCCGTGGCCTCCAACTGCTCTTAAATGCAAGTAAAACTAAATGCATGCTCTTCAACCGATTGCTGCCCGCACCTGTCCGCCCATCTAGCATCACTACTCTGGACGGTTCTGACTTAGAATATGTGGACAACTACAAATACCTAGGTGTCTGGTTAGACTGTAAACTCTCCTTCCAGACTCACATTAAGCATCTTCAATCCAAAATTAAATCTAGAATCGGCTTCTTAAGTCGTAAAACTGACCATCCTACCGATCCTTGACTTCGGCGATGCCATTTACAAAATAGCCTCCAACACTCTACTCAGGAAATTGTATGTAGTCTATCACAGTATCATCTGTTTTGTCACCAAAGCCCCATATACTACCCACCACTGCAACCTGTATGCTCTCGTTGGCTGGCCCTCGCTTCATATTCGTCACCAAACCCACTGGCTCCAGGTCATCTATAAATCTTTTCTAGGTAAAGCCCCGCCTTATCTCAGATCACTGGTCAACATAGCAGCACCCACCCGTAGCACGCGCTCCAGCAGGTATATTTCACTGGTCATCCCCAAAGCCAACTCCTCGTTTGGCCGCCTTTCCTTCCAGTTCTCTGCTGCCAATGACCGGAATGAATTGCAAAAATCACTGAAGCTAGTGTCTTATATCTCCCTTACGAACTTTAAGCGTCAGCTGTCAGAGCAGCTTACAGATCATTGCACCTGTACACAGCCCATCTGTAAATAGCCCAACCAAATACCTTATTCCCATATTGTTATTTATTTTTTACTCGTTTGCACCCCAGTATCCCTACTTGCACATCTATCACTCCAGTGTTTACTTGCTAAATTGTAATTATTTCGCCACTATGGCCTATTTATTGCCATTCCTCCCTAATCTTACTACATTTGCACACTGTATATAGACTTTTCTATTGTGTTATTGACTGTACGTTTGTTTATCCCACGTGTAACTCTGTGTTGTTTTTGTCGCACTGCTTTGCTTTATCTTGGCCAGGTCACAGTTGTAAATGAGAACTTGTAGCTCAACTGGCCTACCTGGTTAAATAAAGGTGAAATATATTTTTTAAATATTCTCAGGCACAAGAGTGAAGGACAAGCTGGGAATGAAAAACATGAAAAACAAAACACCGCTTCTGAAATTAATGAAAGAAAGAGTTAAACATAGATGAAATGCAATAAATGATGGAAGGGTAAAAGATATAATCATGCCACAACTCAGCGCTGACAAACTGAAACTGAAGGACCAATGCTGGTTAAATAAATGATATTAAACAAGCTGTAAAACGTGAGGCCGTGCACGTTTGTAGCCATCCCTTACTAATATGGACACTAGACATTAGCAACCCTTAACATGATGGTTAATAGAAAAGAAAGGGGTTAAAAAGGAAACGAAAGGAGTAGGTAAAAGTTACCCCTGGTCCAGGATCAGATTGATATCATTTTTAATCGCCTGATTGGCCTTATAGTTATTATATGGTTACAGTTAATTTGATCCTAAGTCTGTGTTTAGGGGTAACCTCTCCCTGGAGTGAAATGAGAGGCAGAACAGAGAACAGGTACAGGATGGTAGCTAGTAGAAGTCGTAGAGAGGAGAGACCTGGTGGGAGAGGTGGGAAAGTCATCGTACTCGTAGGTGTTAGTGGGGGAGAGTTCAGCACGACCCCCCCCTCCACCACCCTGCTGCTGGGAGAAGGGGATGTCTGAGGGGCTGATCCCAAACTCCTTCACTCTGTTTGGAGAGGGGGAGAGAGACACACACAGATAGATGCACACACACACACACACACACAGGAGGTAGAGGATCTGGTCAGGATAAGGGTAAATGTTTTGGCTCGTATCAAGAAGGGGGAGTGAGAGGAGGAAGAATATTCTGCAATGACAACTTGAATTAATTAAACTTCTCCCCATTGACTAACAGTCTTAGTAATTAGTAGTAGGTGAGATGTAGACAGTCTGTTAGGTTGAGGTTAGGCAGCTGAATGTCTCACCTGTTGGCGTATCTCAGAGTGTTTAGAGTGTTTTCACAGGAAGCCATTCCAGGAGATATAGTGGCAATCTGTGGGGGGATTAACAGTTGGTACATCATTAGACAATCATTATCGTAGGTGATTTGTGGATAAACAGCAAACCAGGCCAGTATGTGTTAAAGGAGGTGTATATTATGTCACCATGCAGGTCCTGGAGTTCTCCCCGATGAAGGAGTCTCTGAGGACCTGGGTCAGCTTGCTGGCTCTGAACGGGGTGTGGGGCTTGTTCCGACCCAGAGCCCTGATACACTCCTTGAGTGCCAGCAGACTCTTGTTGATCTCAGCCCCCTCCAGGCGTGTCTGGCGGTCAGCGCTGGATGTGTCGGCACCCCTCTCGTTCCCCGCCAAGTCAATCAGCGAGAACTTGCCGTGCATCTTCCCTCGCCGCCGCAGAATGATCTGGAACACGGCGTGGCTACGGGACGAGTGGGCATTGGCCGAGGTCTGACCTGACGTCCTGGGAGAGAGATGTTGGAGAGAGAGATCGAGAGTAAACAGCAGGAAAAGATACAAAACTAGGAGAAAGACGATTTTTAAACATCTTTTAGAACATAAAATGGCAATCTATTAAACAATCCCTCTCTTCCTCCGTGGTTTTACCTGCAGCTGTTTCCGACCTCTATGAGTTTGAGGACGTCTTCAGTACATTTGACGTCTCTCTCCTGCAGCCCCACCACCTGCACCTGCTGCTTCCCATCCTCCAGAACCCTCAGCTTGGCTTTCCGGTTCAGCAGGTCAAACACCTAGACAACCACAAGACAACGACAACACAACAACGCGGCCAGGTTAACACAACCACAACCATCCTCCAGCACACACAGCTTTACGTTCATACAAACAGGTCAAACACTGAAATAACTACAACCACAAGATAACCATACATGGTCATATAAACACGGTCAACACATCCTCCAGGGGGTTTGAAGATATATTGGTCACTTCACTTGCCTTCCCGCTGTAGATCTCAAAGAAGGTGGCGAAGACATTGAGGTCTAACTTCTTGTAGTTTGGCTTCTTCAGCATGAGAAACACGTCTCTCGCTGCACAGAGAGAAAAGGGTTTCACTGAAGAGACAACTTTACACAGAAGGAACACGTTTTAACTCAAGAAAAGCAACTTTATCTGGAGAAAGAGATATGGTGTAGTGTTCGTACCAGCCAGCGCGTAGATCCCTTTAGAACAGTCCTGGTTCTTCCCCGAAAAATCTCCTCCCATTGTCTGAAAGGGAATGGGGTTGAGTCTCCTCTCAAACAAAGGCAATGTGCCAAAAAAGAAAGACTAGAAAGTGTGTGATAACAAACATACAGTATATGCTTTATCAAGTTAGGCCAGACAAAATTGATATATGTTTAAAACCTTTTACTGCCGTGGGCAAAATCAGGGTCACACAGTGTGTTTCTTGGTAGTCTTAAACACTTTTTAGGCTTGATAAAATGCAATAATGTTTATTAATTATGAAATTATGAAAAATATAAATAATATTCCACCCATTAATTTTTATACTTTTTTATTTCACCTTTATTTAACCAGGTAGGCAAGTTGAGAACAAGTTCTCATTTACAATTGCGACCTGGCCAAGATAAAGCAAAGCAGTTCGACATATACAACAACACAGAGTTACACATGGAGTAAAACAAACACACAGTCAATAATACAGTAGAAAAATAAGTCTATATACAATGTGAACAAATGAGGTGAGATAAGGGAGGTAAAGGCAAAAAAAGGCCATGGTGGCGAAGTAAATACAATATAGCAAGTAAAACACTGGAATGGTAGATTTGCAGTGGAAGAATGTACAAAGTAGAGATAGAAATAATGGGGTGCAAAGGAACAAAATAAATAAATAAATACAGTAGGGGGAGAGGTAGTTGTTTGGGCTAAATTATAGATGGGCTATGTACAGGTGCAGTAATCTGTGAGCTGCTCTGACAGCTGGTGCTTAAAGCTAGTGAGGGAGATAAGTGTTTCCAGTTTCAGAGATTTTTGTAGTTCGTTCCAGTCATTGGCAGCAGAGAACTGGAAGGAGAGGCGGCCAAAGGAAGAATTGGTTTTGGGGGTGACCAGAGAGATATACCTGCTGGAGTGCGTGCTACAGGTGGGTGCTGCTATGGTGACCAGCGAGCTGAGATAAGGGGGGACTTTACCTAGCAGGGTCTTGTAGATGACCTGGAGCCAGTGGATTTGGCGACCAGTATGAAGCGAGGGCCAGCCAACGAGAGCGTACAGGTCGCAGTGGTGGGTAGTATATGGGGCTTTGGTGACAAAACGGATGGCACTGTGATAGACTGCATTCAATTTATTGAGTAGGGTATTGGAGGCTATTTTGTAAATGACATCGCCGAAGTCAAGGATCGGTAGGATGGTCAGTTTTTAAAGGGTATGTTTGGCAGCATGAGTGAAGGATGCTTTGTTGCGAAATAGGAAGCCAATTCTAGATTTAATTTTGGATTGGAGATGCGTAATGTGAGTCTGGAAGGAGAGTTTACAGTCTAACCAGACACCTAGGTATTTGTAGTTGTCCACATATTCTAAGTCAGAACCGTCCAGAGTAGTGATGTTGGACGGGCGGGCAGGTGCGGGCAGCAATCGGTTGAAGAGCATGCATTTAGTTTTACTTGTATTTAAGAGCAATTGGAGGCCACGGAAGGAGAGTTGTATGGCATTGAAGCTCGTCTGGAGGGTTGTTAACACAGTGTCCAAAGAAGGGCCAGAAGTATACAGAATGGTGTCGTCTGCGTAGAGGTGGATCAGAGACTCACCAGCAGCAAGAGCGACATCATTGATGTATACAGAGAAGAGAGTCGGTCCAAGAATTGAACCCTGTGGCACCCCCATAGAGACTGCCAGAGGCCCGGACAACAGGCCCTCCGATTTGACACACTGAACTCTATCAGAGAAGTAGTTGGTGAACCAGGCGAGGCAATCATTTGAGAAACCAAGGCTATCGTGTCTGCCGATGAGGATGTGGTGATTGACAGAGTCGAAAGCCTTGGCCAGGTCAATGAATACGGCTGCACAGTATTGCTTCTTATCGATGGCGGTTAAGATATCGTTTAGGACCTTGAGCGTAGCTGAGGTGCACCCATGACCAGCTCTGAAACCAGATTGCATAGCGGAGAAGGTATGGTGGGATTCGAAATGGTCGGTAATCTGTTTGTTGACTTGGCTTTCGAAGACCGTAGAAAGGCAGGGTAGGATAGATATAGGTCTGTAGCAGTTTGGGTCAAGAGTGTCCCCCCCTTTGAAGAGGGGGATGACCGCAGCTGCTTTCCAATCTCTGTGAATCTCAGACGACACGAAAGAGAGGTTGAACAGGCTAGTAATAGGGGTTGCAACAATTTCGGCAGATAATTTTAGAAAGAAAGGGTCCAGATTGTCTAGCCCGGCTGATTTGTAGGGGTCCAGATTTTGCAGCTGGGAGAAGGAGAAATGGGGAAGGCTTGGGCGAGTTGTTGTGGGAGGTGCAGTGCTGTTGACCGGGGTAGGGGTAGCCAGGTGGAAAGCATGGCCAGCCGTAGAAAAATGCTTAGGTGGCCAGCCGTAGAAAAATGACAGTGTTTCCTATCCTCAGTGCAGTGGGCAGCTGGGAGGAGGTGTTCTTATTCTCCATGGACTTTGAGGCCATGAGGCCACTAGAGTGCGATTTGGTCATCTGACTGCAGGTAAGCCCAGCTTCACATAAAAACAAAAATGAAGAAGTGTTGAATAAAGACTTCAAGATGAATAGAAGCTGAAGCAGATGCCTTTAGTGGACTGCTATATATTTCAGCTAGCACATCCGTTATAAAAAACTATGTCTCGAGAAAATGTCTAAAACTCAGCCGGGACATATCCAACTCCTGACAGCAATTCTTTACCATTCGGCCATCAGATTTGCCACCAACTCTACCAACACTGCACTCTATACTCTTCTGTAAACTGGTCATCTCTGAATACCCGTCGCAAGACCCACTGGTTGATGCTTATTTATAAAACCCTCTTAGGCCTCCCTCCCCCTATCTGAGATATCTACTGCAGCCGTCATCCTCCACATACAACACCCATTCTGCTAGTCACATTCTGTTGAAGGTCCCCAAAGCGCACACATCCCTGGGTCGCTCGTCTTTTCAGTTCGCTGCAGCCCCTGGAACAAGCTGCAGCAAACACTCAAACTGGACAGTTTTATCTCAATCTTTTCATTCAAAGACTCAATCATGAACACTCTTACTGACAGTTGTGGCTGATTTGCGTGATGTATTGTTGTCTCTACCTTCTTGCCCTTTGTGCTTTTGTCTGTGCCAAATAATGTTTGTACCATGTTTTGAGCTGCTACCATGTTGTGCTGCTGCCATGTTGTGTTGCTACCATGCTGTGTTGTCATGTGTTGCTGCCTTGTTATGTTGTTTTCTTAGGTCTCTCTTTATGTAGCGTTTATTTTTAATCCCAGCCTTTTGGTAGGCCGTCATTGTAAATAAGAATTTGTTCTTAACTGACTTGCCTAGTTAAATAAAGGTTAAATAAAATAAATAAATACATGTATTTAAGGGGTATAAAAGGGGTAACATGACCAGGACCCAAACTTTAGTCCCTGTGACTGTCATTCCAAAACTATTAAACCAAAAGTGGCAAATCTTTTGTTGTACTAAAGGTTGTTTAGTATTTTTGTAAGTGGTTCAAATAGTATTTCATTTGAATTTGTTATTATCTTTTATTAGCTCGCCTCACTTCTCAAAAAATGAAATCCGTTAAACAGTAAATAAACTTTGTAAGGCCTTAGCATTAAAAAGCTAACACACACTGAAAGTGTTCAACTCACATGTGTTTTCCCACTTCCTGTCTGTCCATAGGCGAAGCAGGTGGCCATGCCCCTCTCAAAGATGGTCTCAACCAGTGGCCGGGCGGTGAACCTTGGGAACGAGGGAAGAAATGCTTTAAATAGGTCAACCAAATCACAGTAAAGAGCATTTAAAATTACAATATTATACACTACCAGTCAAAAGTTTTAGAACACCTACTCATTCAAGGGTTTTTCTTTATTTTTCCTATTTTTTACATTGTAGAATAATAGTGAAGACATCAAAACTATGAAATAACACATATGGAATCATGAAGTAACCAAAAAAGTGTTAAACAAATCAAAATATATTTTATATTTGAGATTCTTCAAATAGCCACCCTTTGCCTTGATGACACATTTGCACACTCTTGGCATTCTCTCAGCCAGATTCATGAGGTAGTCACCTGGAAGGCATTTCAATTTGTGGAATTTCTTTCCTTCTTAATGCGTTTGAGCCAATCAGTTGTGTTGTGACAAGGTAGGGGGGGTATACAGAAGAGAGCCCTATTTGGTAAAAGACCAAGTCCATATTATGGCAAGAACAGCTCAAATAATCAAAGAGAAACAACAGTCCATCATTACCTTCTTCAAGTGCAGTTGCAAAAACCATCAAGCACTATGATGAAACTGTCTCTCACAATGTAGAAAATTGTAAAAAAAATAATTTAAAAAAACCCTTGAATGAGGTGTTGTAAAACTTTTGACCGGTAGTGTACTTTGGAATAAAGGATGCGTTTATCTCAATGGAAGATTTGACTCATACACACAAGAATTTGGCCCAGTTCACACGATTCTTTTTGTTCTTGAAACGTACCTGTAGACCATGTCGTTGTCGGTGCTGTCGTCAAAGGCGTAGTCGAAGCGGAAGGTCTGGTTCTCCAGGTACCTGGTCAGGTCCACCTTCTGCTTGGGTTCATGGACCATCACAACGTCCTTACTGGGGATGGTGATCACATCCAGGTCCTTCATAGTCAACTCTGAGGGGTGAGGTGAAAAGGACTTCTGAATAACCCACTTTTGAAATAGAAAGAATGTTTTCAAGTGAAAGAGAGAGGAGTGTGATGCTTACGATGCTGTTAAATCTCTGCATGTAAAAGACCATCTGATCATGAAACAGTTGGTGTGCCTGTGTTCGATTTATGAAATTCTGATACTCACCTTTTTTATTGAGGGGCCGTGCTCGTACACACACACATATCCTGTGCTCCTCATCGATCTGAAAGGTGAAACAATATCATACGTACAAGATGTGATTCAGTTAGAGGCGAATGAAGACGTGTCACCACTCTATCTATGAAAGTAGATCTACAGCTAACTAGACCAGGAGACAGATCAGATTTAGATATATACATACCAGATCAGCAGTGGTTAGAGGCCTGTAGTCAAGACTGGCTCTGAAGTCTCTGATCATACACATGATCTCATAGTTTGGTACAGTCACATCTACCTCCTGGGAGAGAATGGCACACGGTTAAAGGTGTGTGTGTGTGTGTGTGTGTGTGTGTGTGTGTGTGTGTGTGTGTGTGTGTGTGTGTGTGTGTGTGTGTTGGTGTGTGTGTGACGGTGTGTGTTTGTGTGTGTGACCCTGCCTGTGCTTTCTTCTCTCTCAGCTCCTGTTGTTGTAGTCTCCTCCTCTCTCTCTTCTCCTGTAGTTTCTCCACCTCCTTCACACAGTTGGATTTCCGCCGCGCTGAAACAGTTCAGGGAAGACAATAATCAAAAATAATCTAGTACAAATGTATAATAGTGATCCACGGTACGTCTGTCCTTTTTCAATACACTTCAACGCTCTTTAGAGGCAAATGCACAAGACAAGCAAAAGATCAAAGCATGAGCGCTAAGCAACACATTCAATAACATTGCAATAAAAGTGAAGCCCACCCCTCCAGGATAGTGGATATATAGAGAGAAATTACAATAGCTCAGTGAGAGAGCTATTCTCTGGCTGCCTCTCTGTTCTTCCAGCAGTACAGCTGGGCTAATAGGCCTATCTGTGTCTTTCTGCCTGGGAACATTATATCACTGGTCATGTGTCCCATCGTAACCCACCAGGGGGAACAACACATCTCAACACACAGCAGAGAGCTCTGAAACCAGGGTTTACATTAATAGGAAATGAAAACGACTGGCTGTTAGCATGGCAATGTATTTAGCAATAACCAGGACTATTTAGCAATACCCAGCTGGAGTGTGTGTATGTGTATGTGTGTGTGTGTGTGTGTGTGTGTGTGTGTGTGTGTGTGTGTGTGTGTGTGTATTACCGTTCTGCTGTTGTTGTAGTGTCATCTGCTGTGTTTGTAGGGCTGTGAGTGCTACAGGTGGGGGTGGTTCTGGTTGGCTTTGCTGGTGCTGTATTTGACTGGGTCTGGCTCGCGTTGTCCCCACTGCTGCGGCTGGAGACACACAACATCATTCACAATACAGTTTAGTCATTGTTAGTACATTGTTTAGTAAATGCACATTGAGTACATCCCATATTATCTTTGGACACAACGCTTTCATCTCGTTTAATTGTATGTATTTTAAATTCAAAATATGAGTAATGACTGTCACATATCTGCAGTGTCATCAACAGGTTATTATCTCATTTCCATTACTAAGCTAGTTATCACTCCCCAGACCCTCTCTCTCATTTCCATTACTAAGCTAGCTATCACTCCCCAGACCCTCTCTCTCATTTCCATTACTAAGCTAGCTATCTCTCCCCAGACCCTCTCTCTCATTTCCATTACTAAGCTAGCTATCACTCCCCAGACCCTCTCTCTCATTTCCATTACTAAGCTAGCTATCTCTCCCCAGACCCTCTCTCTCATTTCCATTACTAAGCTAGCTATCTCTCCTCCCGACCATATCTCTCCTTTCCATTACTAAGCTAGCTATCTGTCCCCAGACCCTCTCTCTCTCCTTTCCATTACTAAGCTAGCTATCTCTCCCCAGACCCTCTCTCTCTCCTTTCCATTACTAAGCTAGCTATCACTCCCCAGACCCTCTCTCTCATTTCCATTACTAAGCTAGCTATCTCTCCCCAGACCCTCTCTCTCATTTCCATTACTAAGCTAGCTATCTCTCCTCCAGACCATATCTCTCCTTTCCATTACTAAACTAGCTATCTGTCCCCAGACCCTCTCTCTCTCCTTTCCATTACCAAGCTAGCTATCTGTCCCCAGACCCTCTCTCTCTCCTTTCCATTACCAAGCTAGCTATCTCTCCCCAGACCCTCTCTCTCTCCTTTCCATTACCAAGCTAGCTATCTCTCCCCAGACCCTCTCTCTCTCCTTTCCATTACCAAGCTAGCTATCTCTCCCCAGACCCTCTCTCTCTCCTTTCCATTACCAAGCTAGCTATCTCTCCCCAGACCCTCTCTCTCTCCTTTCCATTACCAAGCTAGCTATCTCTCCCCAGACTCTCTCCCCTTTCCATTACCAAGCTCGCTATCACTCCCCAGACC
Organism: Salvelinus alpinus; assembly: GCF_045679555.1. Taxonomy (NCBI): domain Eukaryota; kingdom Metazoa; phylum Chordata; class Actinopteri; order Salmoniformes; family Salmonidae; genus Salvelinus; species Salvelinus alpinus. The sequence continues at coordinate 103,527,289 of NC_092086.1, forward strand.
CTCTCTCTCCTTTCCATTACTAAGCTAGCTCTCTCTCCACTCTCTCTCATTTCCATTAGTAAGTTAGCTATCTCTCCCCAGACCCTCTCTCTCTTTTCCATCTGTTTATTTGTATATTTAGACTGTTGCTAAAGATATCATGGTCTTTCTCGCTCTCTGTCTTGCTGTCTACAGATATCATGGCCTCTCTCTCCAGATATCACGGTGCCTGAGGGCTATTTTCCCCATGTATTCACAGATGGGCTTTTTATTTCCCCCATGTATTCACAGTTTCAGCTTCTTTTGAAACAGAAACTAAGAGTTTCAGAAATATTTGCAAAGTGATATAACACTTACTCATTCAAGGGTTTTTCTTTATTTTTACTATTTTCTACATTGTAGAACAATAGTGAAGACATCAAAACTATGAAATAACACATTTGGAATCATGTAGTAACCAAAAAAAGTGTTAAACAAATCAAAATACATTCTTCAAATAGCCACCCTTTTCCTTGATAACAGCTTTGCACACTCTTGGCATTCTCTGAACCAGCTTCATGAGGTAGTCACATGGAATGCATTTCAATTAACAGGTGTGCTTTGTTAAAAGTTAATTTGGTGAAATTTCTTTCCTTCTTAATGCGTTTGAGCCAATCAGTTGTGAAGGTAGGGGGGGTATACATAAGATAGCCCTATTTGATAAAAGACCAAGTCCATATTATGACAAGAACAGCTCAAATAAGCAAAGAAAAACAACAGTCCATCATTACTTAAAGCCATGAAGGTCAGTCAATACAGAAAATTTCAAGAACTTTGAAAGTTTCTTCAAGTGCAGTCGCGAAAACCATCAAATCAAATTTTATTGGTCACATACACATGGTTAGCAGATGTTGATGTGAGTGTAGCGAAATGATTGTGCTTCTAGTTCCGACCATGCAGTAATATCTAACAAGTAATCTAACAATTTCACAACAACTACCTTATACACACAAGTGTAAAGGAATGAATAAGAATATGTACATAAAGATATATGAATGAACGATGGCCGAACGGCATAGGCAAGATGCAGTGAATGGTATAGAGTACAGTATATACATATGAGATGAGTAATGTAGGATATGTGAACATTATATAAAGTGGCATTGTTTAAAGTGGCTAGTGATACATTTATTACATACATTTTTCATTGTTAAAGTGGCTAGAGATGAGTCAGTATGTTGGCAGCAGCCACTCAGTTAGTGATGGCTGTTTAACCTCTCTTGGGTAGGGGGCAGTATTTTCACGTCCGGATGAAAAGCGGGCCCAGAGTAAACTGCCTGCTACTCAGGCCCCGATCCTAGGATATGCATATTATTAGTAGATTTGGATAGAAAACATTCTGAAGTTTCTAAAACTGTTTGAATGATGTCTGTGAGTATAACAGAACTCCTAAAGATTGATTCTATACATCGTCTGACATGTTTCTACGGACTGTAACGGAACTTTTTGACTTTTCGTCTGCACCTAGTGATCGCGCGTCATGAATTTTGATTACTGGGCTAAACGAGCTAACAAAAAGGAGTTATTTGGACATAAATTATGGACTTCATCAAACAAATCAAACATTTATTGTGGAACTGGGAGTCCTGGGAGTGCATTCTGATGAAGATCATCAAAGGTAAGTGAATATTTATAATGCTATTCTGACATCTGTTGACTACACAACACGGCGGATATCTCTTTGGGTTGTGTTGGTCTCTGAGCGCCGTACTCAGATTATTGCATGGTGTGCTTTTTCCGTAAAGTTTTTTTGAAATCTGACACAGCGGTTGCATTAAGGAGAAGTGGATCTAAAATTCCATGCATAACAGTTGTATCTTTTAGCAATGTTTATTATGAGTATTTCTGTAAATTGATGTGGCTCTCTGCAAAATCACCGGATGTTTTGGAACTACTGAACATAACGCACCAATGTAAACTCAGATTTTTGGATATAAATAGGAACTTTACCGAAAAAAACATACATGTATTGTCTAACATGAAGTCCTATGAGTGTCATCTGATGAAGATTTCATTTTATCTCTTTCTGCTTTTTGTGACTCCTCTCTTTGGCTGGAAAAATGTTTTTCTGTGACTTGGCTCTGATCTAACATAATCGTTTGGTGTGCTTTCGTCGTAAAGCCTTTTTGAAATCGGACACTGTGGCTGGATTTACAAGTGTATCTTTAAAATTGTGTAAAATACTTGTATGTTTGAGGAATTTTAATTACGGGATTTCTGTTGTTTTGAATTTGGCGCCCTGCAGTTTCACTGGCGAGGTGAGACGCTACCGTCCCACATACCCTAGAGAGGTTAACAGTCTGATGACCTTGAGATAGAAGCTGTTTTTCAGTCTCTCGGTCCCTGCTTTTATGCACCTGTACTGACCTCGCCTTCTGGATGATAGCGGGGTGAACAGGCAGTGGCTCGGGTGGTTGATGTCCTTGATGATCGTTTTGGCCTTCCTGTGACATCGGGTGGTGTAGGTGTCCTGGAGGGCAGGTAGTTTGCCCCCGGTGATGCGTTGTGCAGACCTCACTACCCTCTGGAGAGCCTTACGGTTGTGGGCGGAGCAGTTGCCGTACCAGGCGGTGATACAGCCCGACAGGATGCTCTCGATTGTGCATCTGTAAAAGTTTGTGAGTGTCTTTGGTGACAAGCCAAATTTCTTCAGCCTCCTGAGGTTGAAGAGGCGCTGCTGCGCCTTCTTCAACACGCTGTCTGTGTGGGTGGACCATTTCAGTTTGTCCGTGATGTGTACGCCGAGGAACTTAAAACTTTCCACCTTCTCCACTACTGTCCCGTCGATGTGGATAGGGGGCTGCTCCCTCTGCTGTTTCCTGAAGTCCACGATCATCTCCTTTGCTTTGTTTACATTGAGTGTGAATTATTTTCCTGACACCACACTCCAAGGGCCCTCACCTCCTCCCTGTAGGCCGTCTCGTCGTTGTTGGTAATCAAGCCTACCACTGTAGTGTTGTCTGCAAACTTGATGATTGAGTTGGAGGCGTGCATGGCCACGCAGTCATGGGTGAACAGGGAGTACAGGAGAGGGCTGAGAACGCACCCTTGTGGGGCCCCAATGTTGAGGATCAGCGGGGTGGAGATGTTGTTTCCTACCCTCACCACCTGGGGGCGGCCCGTCAGGAAGTCCAGGACCCAGTTGCACAGGGCGGGGTCGAGACCCAGGGTCTCGAGCTTAATGACGAGTTTGGAGGGTACTATGGTGTTAAATGCTGAGCTGTAGTCGATGAACAGCATTCTTACATAGGTATTCCTCTTGTCCAGATGGGTTAGGGCAGGGTGCAGTGTGATTGCGATTGCGTCGTCTGTGGACCTATTGGGGCGGTAAGCAAATTGGAGTGGGTCTAGGGTGTCAGGTACGGTGGAGGTGATATGGTCCTTGACTAGTCTCTCAAAGCACTTCATGAATACGGAAGTGAGTGCTACGGGGCGATAGTCATTTAGCTCAGTTACCTTAGCTTTCTTGGGAACAGGAACAATGGTGGCCCTCTTGAAGCATGTGGGAACAGCAGACTGGGATAAGGATTGATTGAATATGTCCGTAAACACACCAGCCAGCTGGTCTGCGCATGCTCTGAGGACGTGGCTGGTGATGCCGTCTGGGCCGGCAGCCTTGCGAGGTTTAACACGTTTAAATGTTTTACTCACGTTAGCTGCAGTGAAGGAGAACCCGCAGGTTTTGGTAGCGGGCCGTGTCAGTGGCACTGTATTGTCCTCAAAGCGAGCAAAGAAGTTGTTTAGTTTGTCTGGGAGCAAGACACCGTGGTCCGCGACGGGGCTGGGTTTCCTTTTGTAGTCCGTGATTGACTGTAGACTCTGCCACATACCTCTCGTGTCTGAGCTGTTGAATTGCGACTACTTTATCTCTATACTGACGCTTAGCTTGTTTGATTGACTTGTGGAGGGAATAGCTACACTGTTTATATTTGGTCATGTTTCCGGATACCTTGCCATGATTAAAAGCAGTGGTTCGCGCTTTCAGTTTTGCGCGAATGCTGCCATCAATCCACGGTTTCTGGTTGGGGAAGGTTTTAATTGACGCAGTGGGTACAACATCATCGATGCACTTGCTAATAAACTCGCTCACCGAATCAGTGTATTCATCAATGTTATTGTCCGATGCTATGCGGAACATATCCCAGTCCACGTGATCGAAGCAATCTTGAAGCGTGGAATCCGATTGGTCGGACCAGCGTTGAACAGACCTGAGCACGGGCGCTTCCTGTTTTAGTTTCTGTCTATAGGCTGGAAGCAACAAAATGGAGTCGTGGTCAGATTTTCTGAAAGGAGTGCGGGGAAGGGCTTTGTATGCGTCGTGGAAGTTAGAATAACAATGATCCAGGGTTTTGCTAGCCCGGGATGCGCATTCGATATGCTGATAAAATTTAGGGAGCCTTGTTTTCAGAGTAGCCTTGTTAAAATACCCAGCTACAATAAATGTAGCCTCAGGATATGAGGTTTCCAGTTTACATAGAGTCAAATGAAGTTCTTTCAGGGCCGTCGATGTGTGCTTGGGGGGGATATGCACGACTGTGATTATGATCGAAGAGAATTCTCTTGGTAGATAATGCGCTCTGCATTTGATTGTAAGGAATTCTAGGTCAGGTGAACAAAAGGACTTGAGTTCCTGTATGTTGTTATGATCACACCACGTCTCGTAATCATAAGGCATACACCCCCGCCCTTCTTCTTACCAGAGAGATGTTTGTTTCTGTCGGCGAGATGCGTGAAGAAACCAGGTGGCTGTACCGACTCTGATGACGTATCCCGAGTGAGCCATGTTTCCGTGAAACAAAGAACGTTAAGATCTCTGATGTCTCTCTGGAAGGCAACCCTTGCTCGGATTTCGTCTACCTTGTTGTCAAGAGACTGGACATTGGCGAGTAGTATGCTCGGGAGTGGTGCGCGATGTGCCCGTCTACGGAGCCTGACCAGAAGACCTTCTGCGGCGCTGTTGTTTTGGGTCGCCGGCTGGGATCCGATCCATTGTCCTGGGTGGTGGACCAAACAGAGGATCCGCTTCAGGAAAGTCGTATTCCTGGTCGTAATGTTGGTGAGTTGACGTTGCTCTTATATCCAATAGTTCCTCCCGACTGTATGTAATAAAACTGAAGATTTCCTGGGGTAACAATGTAAGAAATAACACACATCAAGCGCTGTGATGACACTGGCTCTCATGAGGACCTCGACAGGAAAGGAAGACCCAGAGTTACCTCTGCTGCAGAGGATAAGTTCATTAGAGTTACCAGCCTGAGAAATTGCAGCCCAAATAAATGGTTCACAGAGTTCAAGTAACAGACACATCTCAACATCAACTGTTCAGAGGAGACTGTGAATCAGGCCTTCATGGTCGAATTGCTGCAAAGAATCCACTACTAAAGGACACCAATAAGAAGAAGAGACTTGCTTGGGCCAAGAAACATGAGCAATGGACATTAGACCGGTGGAAATAGGTCCTTTGGTCTGGAGTCCAAATTGGAGATTTTTGGTTCCAACCGCCGTGTCTTTGTGAGACATGTCTTTGTGTATTTCCCACCGTAAAGCATAGAGGAGGAGGTGTTATGGTGTGGGGATGCTTTGCTGGTGACACTGTTGGTGATATATTTAGAATTCAAGGCATATTTAACCAGCATGGCTACCACCGCATTCTGCAGCGATACACCATCCCATCTGGTTTGGGCTTAGTGGGACTATCATTTATTTTTCAACAAGACAATGATCAAACACACCTCCAGGCGGTGTAAGGGCTATTTTACTAAGAAGGAGAGTGATGGAGTGTTGCATCAGAGGACCTGACCTCCACAATCCCCCGACCTCAACCAAATTGAGATGTTTTGGGATGAGTCGGACCGCAGAGTGAAGGAAAAGCGGCCAACAAGTGCTCAGCATATGTGGGAACTCCTTCAAGACTGTTGGAAAAGCATTACAGGTGAAGCTGGTTGAGAGAATGCCAAGAGTGTGCAAAGCTGTCATCAAGAAAAAAGGTGGCTATTTGAAGAATCTCAAATATATTTTGATTTGTTTAACACTTTTTTGGTTACTACATGATTCCATATGTGTTATTTCATAGTTTTGATGTCTTCACTAGTATTCTACAATGTAGAAAATAGTAAAAATAAAGAAAAACCCTTGATCTAAAACTTTTGATCGGTAGTGTATATCCATACCCAGTGCATTCATCTTAAGATGGCTAACCACATATCACAGTCAAATATACAGCATACCATCATTCCATTATAGATAAACAATGGATATATAGCATTTTGCTAAAAATATATAAAAAAATATAATTCACATTTAAAATCTATGAATGAAAAATCTGAGAACAGCAATATTTTACACACACATGAAGGTACTCATTACCAATCATTACTGTTGAAAAAACACAAATATGAAAAACTGGTGATTATAGCATTTTGGAAATAAAATCTTCAAATAGAGAGCTACTATCATTACTTTCATGGTAAAAGTTGGTCAGTAGGATGTTATGTAGCAGCCTGGTTGAATCCAGTGTTACATTGTGTACAGACTGTGGAACACGAGGAATCTTGGAGATCAATGTTCTGTTGAAGCTTTCTTACCTCTGTTTGCTGGGGTTTCAGTCTTGGGGGGCGCTATTGTTCGTCGGTTCTACAAGAGACAAATGAATACAATATGAACTTAAAGAACCAGATGTGGCAAATGCTATACTTAAAACTATACTATACAGCCACAGGAGGTTGGTGGCACCTTAATTGGGGAGAACGGCCTTGTGGTAATGGCTGGAGCGGAATTAGTGGAATGGTATCAAATACAAACACATGGTTTCCATGATGCCATTCCATTTGCGCCGTACCAGCCATTATTATGAGCCGTCCTCCCCTCAGCAGCCTCCACCTGTACAGACATATGGCTATTGGCCACAGTATAGGACATTATAATTGAATGACCTTGGGTGGCTTGATTTGTTTAGCAGCGGAGGAGATGGAGGAAGCAGGAGGAGGGGTTTCAGGACTCTGTACTACCTCCTCTTCAGGAGCCACATCTGGGTTCAGAGCAAAGATGCTCTCCAGGTCTATCTGCATGGGGAGAGAGTACAACATGTTAAAACTCTGTTCCAGCCTCTCCAACCTAATGCGTGTTTGTATGTATATACAGTGGGGTCTGGACTTATTGGATCCCTTGATAAAGATGAGCAAAAAATACTGTATAAAATAAATAATACAAATACTGAGCTTTTTACAATGGATGGTTTGGAATTCCCATTGTTAGAGCCTATCCTGCCCATGACATACTAGGCAACACACATGGCCAGTACATTCATAAAAAGTGCCATTGTTTACATCGTTACCTAGCAACGTACTACTACTACTAATACCAGCAGTAACTCCTCATGGATGATTTAAAAGTAACTTTGGATATTTATTTATTTTTACATTTGAAGAATGGTGCCAACAAGAAGAGGAGGAGGATATGAAAGAAATGAAACAAGAAGAAGAGCAAGTGGACCAGGAACCGGAGCCAAGAGAAAGAGATTTTGTTTAACAAGTAATTCCCCAAAAATCTGATAGTGGTAAAATTATTGGATTCCCTGTTTTCAATACTCCAGCACCCTCCCCTTGTGAGGATAATGACAATGAGCCTTTTTCTAAAATGTTTTATAAGATTGGAGAACACATTGGGAGGGATCTTAGACCATTCCTCCATACATAATCTTTCCAGATCCTTGATATCCTTTGTCTGCGCTTATGGCAGCTTCATTAAATAGTACCCGCAAAACACCAGTCTCAACGTCAAGAGTGAAGAGACTACTCCGGGATGCTGGCCTTCTAGGCAGAGTTCCTCTGTCCAGTGTCTGTGTTCTTTTTTCCATCTTAATCTTTTATTTTGATTGGCCAGTCTGAGAAATGGCTTTTTCTTTGCAACTCTGCCTAGAAGGCCAGCATCCCGGAGTCGTATCTTCACTCTTGGCGTTGAGACTGGTGTTTTGCGGGTACTATTTAATGAAGCTGCCAGTTGAGGACTTGTGAGGCGTCTGTTTCTCAAACTACACCACTGGGCAGAGGCAACCAGGTTTTTGGCTAAAATGTCCTGGTACCTGGTAAAGTTCATGATGTTGTTGACATTAACAAGGGCCCCAGGACCAGTGTAAGCAAAACAGCCCCATAACATCAAAGATCCACCACCTTAACCATATTTAACAGTAGGGATGAGCTATGTTCTGCATATGCATTGTTCTTTCTAAGGCCAAACTCACCATTAGTGTACGTGGCCAAAGACCTATATTTTCATGTCATCTGACAATAGCACTGCCTGGACTTTGCTAAACGGCATTGGTACTGGGATTGGAACCGGTGCTATGGTCATATGACACGAAAATAGAGGTCTTTGGCCACGAACAGTGGTGGGTTTAGCCTTTTAAAGAATAATGCACATGTAGCGTGGTTCGTTCTGCGTTGTGTAATTTTAATTAGGACGCTGCCACAACTGACGGTCTGCTCGTTGAAATCTTTTTATTTGCCACACTGCTACACACATGTAGAAAATACCTCCTTATTGTAAAATATGGTGGTGGAACTTTGATGTTATGGGGATGTTTGCTTCCACTGGTCCTAGGGCCCTTATTAAGGTCAACGGCATTATGGACTTTACCAAGTACCAGGACATTTTAGCCAAAAACCTGGTTGCCTCTCCCAGGAGGCTGAAACTTGGCCGCAAGTGGATCTTCCAGCAAGACAATAACCCCAAGCTAGGGTTGCACATTTGGGGAATATTCAGAGGTGGAAACCTTCCGTGGGAATTAACAGGAATATATGGGAATTAACGGGAATATATGGGAATTAACGGAAATATATGGGAATTAACGGAAATATATGCAAATTCATATTAATACCATTTAAATGTAGATGTTTTTTGTATTGGATATATTTACCATATCATATGGAGACAGAAATATAAACATTTTACCTTATCATAAGTAGACATAATTGCAAATGATTAAATCCTTCCAATAGAAATAAAAAAAACGATTTAGTTACGAATTTAACTTTAATGAAATGAGTTGACTCTTCACATGGGATGATTTCACTGAACAACCAAATAAAGGGAATATTGAATGATCCCCAATGAGCCATCGCATCTTCCAAAAACATTTTCAACATACATCTGTAAAATGATCGTCTAGAAACTAAAGCTTTGGTTGTCTTCCTCTCAGGCTTCCATGTCTTCTCCCTGGACCTCCTCAATGTCCACCTCCTTGATCATCAGACTCTGAGGCCTCATCTTCACGGTCACTTTCCAACCTTGTTGAGGATGGCTTGTTGTCAGGCTCAAAAAGCCTCAAATTTGCCCGGATGGCCACCGATTTTTCAACCCTTGTATTGGTCAGCCTGTTGCGTACTTTGGTGTGTGTTCCCAAACAAGGACCAGTTGCGCTCTGACACGGCTGACGTTGGTGGGATTTGGAGGATGATGGAGGCAACAGGGGAAAGAGCCTCAGATCCACAAAGTCCCTTCCACCAGGTGGCTGATGAGATATGTTGGCACGACTGCCATATTGCATCTCCATCCCAAAGCCCTTGTTTGGAAGAGTACTTCGCCAGACTGCCAAGAACCTTGCCCTCATCCAGGCCAAGGTGGCGAGACACAGTAGTGATGACACCAAAGGCCTGGTTGATCTCTGCACCAGACAGGATGCTCGTCACCATACCTGGGGTCCAACATGTACGCTGCGGCATGTATGAGCTTCAGGCAGACGTCTTCATGCTTTTTGATGTTCAGAACTGCAGTTTCCTCTGCTTGGAGCAATAGTGAATTGGGCAGGGCAGTATTCATTTTTTCTTTTACATCTGCAAGCAGAGTCTGAACATCAGACAGGATGGCATCGTCTCCCTCAATCCGTGCAATGGCTACTGCTATAGGTTTCAGGAGTTTCAGGCTGCTTACCACTCTCTCCCAAAATACATCATCCAGGAGGATCCTCTTGACGATGCTGTCCATATCGGCAGACTGTGATATGGCCATTTCTTGGAGAGACTCCTTCCCCTCCAGGAGGCTGTCAAACATGATGACAACACCACCCCAAAGGATGTTGCTGGGCAGCTTCAATGTGTTGCTCTTATTCTTCTCACTTTGCTTGGTGAGGTAGATTGCTGCTACAACTTGATGACCCTTTCATACATAACCATTTCCTTGGCTCTCTTGTAGAGTGTATCCATTGTTTCAGTGCCATGATGTCCTTGAGGAGCAGATTCAATGCATGAGCAGAACAGCCAATGTGTGTGGTGTGAGCGTAGGACTCCTCCACTTTAGACCAAGCAGCCTTCATGTTCGCAGCATTGTCTGTCACCAGTTCAAATACCTTCTGTGGTCCAAGGTCATTGATGACTGCCTTCAGCTCATCTGCAATGTAGAGACCGGTGTGTCTGTTGTCCCTTGTGTCTGTGCTCTTGTAGAATACTGGTTGAGAGAACATTCGACCACCCATAGAGATGATTGCAATATAGTCTGCTTTCTCTATGATTTGCTTGACCTTCAGTTGAACTCTGTTGAACTCTGCATCCAGAAAATGAGTATATAAAGCATGTCTGGTTGGAGGGGTGTATGCTGGGCAAAGAACATTCAGAAATCTCTTCCAATACACATTGCCTGTGAGCATCAGAGGTAAACCAGTTGCAAACACAGCTCGAGCAAGACATTCATCAGCATTTCTCTGACACGTTCCTCCATTGAGTCAAAAAAACTTCTGATTCCAGGAGGACCATGAGCTGTTGCTATCGATAAGGTGTCTGATTCATCATTTTCACCTTGAATAGAAGTAGAGGGACTTTTGTCTGAGATTGCTTTTTGTCAGCGCTGAAGAAACTTTATGCACTTGGCCAAATGATTCTGCATCTTTGTTGCAGTCTTCACATATGATTTGGTACAGTATTTGCAAATGTACACAGCTATTCCTTCTACATTAGCTGCAGTGAAATGTCTCCACACATCAGATAGTGCCCGTGGCATTTTCCTGTAAAGATGAAAAAAAAATGAGTACAATTCCATGTAAAGATAAATAGTTAAGCAGTTCGATCAAACAACTCCTTTGTAAGATAAATGTATTAAAAAGAAACATGTATGGAAACAGGTGAATTAACATTCCTCAGTTAGTAGGCTCAAGCGAGCTAAAACCCACATGGTAGCAAAAACTAACTGGCAGAAATTGTAATAAGTTAGAAATGATTTAAACACCCTTTGCTGTAGGCTACTATTTACTAGTTAACAAAAAATCATGTATGTCATATAACATATATTCACCCCACCCAGTATTGTAATCAAAACTTACCAGAAAGCATGTAGTCCTTGGCTCAGACAGTGTAGTAGAGTGGGCTCAATAGCATCTCATTAGTGTGCAAGATCTTTAGAATCAGCTGTACATGTAATGGAAGAGTGCAGTGCACATGTGATGGAAGAATGCACTGTGCATGCAGAGGGTTGCAATTCCATTGAATTGGGGATAGTTTAACCAAAATATGCCACAAGACCTAGAATTGCCTTATGTGTATCCCACAAAAAAGGTTCAGTGTTATAAGCTAACTTTTTTGATGAATTTAAGCAAAATTCCCCAAATTAACTTCCCATGGAAAATGTCTGGGGAAATTATGGAAATTTACCAAAAAAGTTTCTGACCCTTTGCAACCCTACCCCAATCACACATTAAAATCCACAAAGAAATAGTTAATTGACCACACAATCAACATTTTGAAATGGCCATCTCAGTCTCTGGACTTGAAAACCTGTGGTTTGAATTCAAGAGGGCAGTTCATAAGCGCAGACAAAGGATATAAAAGATCTGGAAAGATTATGTATGGAGGAATGGTCTAAGATCCCTCCCAATGTGTTCTCCAATCTCATAAAACATTTTAGAAAAAGGCTCATTGTCGTCATCCTCGCAAGGGGAGGGTGCTGGAGTATTGAAAACAGGGGATCCAGTCATTTTGACCCCTATGTTTTTTTTGCATACAATATAGGCCTAGCTCAGTACTATTTTATACTGTATTTTTTGCTAATCTTTATCAAGGTATCCAATAATGGTAAGGCAAGTAGTAGAAGTAGTGGTAGTAGTGCGTTGCTAGGGTAACGACATAAACAATGGCACTTTTTAAGACTCTAACAATGGGAATTCCAAACCACCCGTTGTAAAAAGCTCAGTATTTGTATTATTTATTTTATACAGTATTTTTTGCTCATCTTTATCAAGGAATCCAATAATTCCAGACCCCACCGTATTGGTGGTGTTGGGTGAAAAAAAGCTGAAGACAAATGTTTGTCTTGTATGGACTAATAAAGTAATCTCGTAACTCAGGAAGACGAGAAAGTCACACTTTTTCGCTTCATGTGCAGTGAGGTTGATTAACCAGTGACATTTAAGAAGAGAAATAGGCTACCATGTTTTAAAAAAGACATGTGTGAAGGAGCTCGCTCACGCGCACACACACAAGGGCTGCACAATTAATCTAATTCACATCGGAATCTAAATATTGACATGTGCAATGTCCATATCGCAAGAGAGCCACACAGCAGCGTGTAATGTCCGTTTTTATAGTTTACTCTGTTTGTTGTCTCTCTCTCTCCCTCTGTCCTCTTGAGGCTGCTTCCCACACAAAAGCCCAGCCCCTGTCAATCAAGCAGCGCAGTTCCTCCTTGCTGTAGGAATCACAGTAAGTATACCAAACATTAGGAACACCTTCCTACTATTGAGTTGCCCTCAGAACAACCTCAATTAGTCGGTGCATGGGCTCTACAAGGTGTCGAAAGCGTTCCACAGGGACGCTGGCCCATGTTGACGCCAATGCTTCCCACAGTTTTGCCAAGTTGGCTGGATGTCCTATGGATGGTGGTCCATTCTTAATACACACGGAAACTGTTGAGCATGAAAAACCCAGTAGCTGTGCAGTTCTTGACACTAACTGGTGCGCCTGGCACCTACTACCATATCCTGTTCAAAGACACTTACATTTTTTTGTCTTGCCCTTTCACCCTCTGAATGGCACACAAACACAATCCATGTCTCAAGGCTTTAAAAAACATATTTAACCCATCTTCTCCCCTTCATCTACACTGATTGAAGTGGATTTAATAAGGGACATCACTAACGGATCATAGCTTTCACCTGGATTCACCTGGCCAGTCTATGTCATGGAAAGAGCAGGTATTCTTCATGTTTGTATACTCAGTGTAAGTTTACATGATGTTCTGTCAAATGCAGTCAACAGATTGTTCCAAACAAGACAACGCTGCTTTCCACTTTGCTTCTTAATATAAATCATTTTATTTCTATGATTCCATCAGTTCACCTATCTAAAGTGTTATGATGTCTATCGCAAGACACACACACACTAAAGCACACTACTTAAAGTGGAACTGACAGCATTTTAACAACATGAAATCTTATTCAGATCTGTTCCTATACACCCCTAGGAATAATATGACATGGTCATATTATGGTCATTCTTAAAATGTTTGGGCATTCCGTATACTAAGGCATTTGTGAAAATTCTCTAGCAGTATAGAGTGGGAAAGCGGCCGTGCATTTAGACACTGCAGTAAATAAAACATCTGTCTCGTACAGGACTGGAGTCTAGGCAGATGGGTGCACCATAGCCAACCAGAGCTACAGTAGGCCTTTATGCTATGCAAACAAGCCATTTGCCACACAGGCCTGCAAATAATTATGTCAATACCACGGGAGTCCTCTTACATTTGGGAACGTTACAGTCTTATTGATCAAACCATGAAAATGTAGGCTCTCTCGCCTCAGTTATGTACATCAACAAGATCAACAACTAATGCTAGCCAGAGCAAGATGAGCTAAAATCTAACGAAGGAACATAGATAAACCCTTTCAAACATGTTTAGCTTGTTAGCCGTCAAAATTGCACTGATAAACGATGGGGAATTGTAGCCTACTCATCCTTCTGCAGCTTTCCTGCAACCAAGCACCCAAGCAAACTGGCTACAGTTGGTTAGCTTACTAGCTAGCTACTTCCAGGCACAAATGAAAGAACACCTCACTGACCATTTTACTTGCCCTAGCAGAGCTGTTTATCTAGGCTGTTTACAAATTCTAGAGCGTTTGTGACTAACTATTTGTTAGTCTAGAGCGTTTGTGACTAACTATTTGTTTTTGTGCCTATATTTACTGACATATTGACTTGCCTAGTATGAACGACGTGCCAGTCATACTGACTTGACTAGCTAAATAAAGGTTAAATTAAAAATTAAAAAATTAACATTCACCCGGTGTTTTGTGCGCATTCGTAAATTCATCAGTTACTCTACGCTCTGGCACACTCGGACGAGAGTGCTCTGAAATCGGAGTAGATAGCCAGAGTTAACTTGTGAATGCAAGATATGTTAATTAACTGAATAAGTCGTTCAAGTTCTTGCTAGCTAACCAAATGACACCTGTATCTCTAGCTGTGTAGCCACCGAAAAACGATATGAGGCGAAAACGTCAGTCACTCACCCACTCCTTCAATGACTTGACATGACATCCTCCTAGCAGCTAGCTACTTAGTAAACGTTAGGCTCCGCATTTTTAGCTTGCTACATAAATAGATACTCTTGAATGTCATTGTATGCTGTAGCATTAATATTTCCCTTCACTGGAACTAAGGAGCCCAAACCATGAAAAACTGCACCAGACCATTATTCGTCATCCCCCAAACTTTACAGTTGGCACTGTGCATTCGGCAGGTAGCGTTCTCCTGGCATTCGCCAAAACCAGATTAGTCCTTTGGACTGCCAGACGGTGAAACGTTTCCACTGCTCCACAGTCCAATGGTGGCGAGCTTTACACCCCTCCAACCGACGCTTAGCATTGCGCATGGTAATCTTAGGGTTGTGTGCGGTTGCTCGACCATGGAAACCCACTTCATGAAGCACCCGACGAACAGTTATTGTGCTGACGTTGCTTCCAGAGGCAGTTTGGAACTCTGTAGTGAGTGTTGCAACCGAGGACAGATGATTTTCACTTGGCGGTCCTGTTCTGTGAGCTTGTGTGGTCTACCACATCGCGGCTGAGCCGTTGTTGCTCCTAGACTTTTCCATTTCACAATAACAGCATTTACAGTTGACCTGGAAAGCTCTAGCAGGGCAGAAATTTGACAAACTGACTTGTTGAAAAGGTGGCATCCTATGACGGTGCCATGTCGAAAGTCACTGCGCTCTTCAGTAAAGCCATTCTATTGCCAATGTTTGTCTATAGAGATTGCATGGCTGTGTGCTCGATTTTATACACCTGTCAACAATAGGTGTGGCCGAATCTACTCATTTGAAGAGGTGTCCGCATACTTTGTATATGTAGTGTATTACGATTGTCTGTTTGTTTCATATCTACAAAGTAGTTAAAACGTTGTCAGTTCCACTTTAAGGGCATCTATAGTAAAGCTGATTTGCAGTAAATCCTCTTTCTGATACAAGCTGATAGGGGGTCAGACATGAATGCGTAACACACACACACACACAGTACCTCTTTCCCTTTCGTGTCGCCATTCTCTATCCACTCCACCGTGACACTCTCGTTATCTTCATTCAGTGATGTCACCATGGCCTGGTGGATTCGACCTGCAAGATACATGTTATAAACATATAGATAACATCTGTATTGTAGACTACTACAGTCTACAGAACCATAAAATCTTCATTCAGCCATGTGACCACGTCATGATGAATTCGTCCTGGCTGCCATAGACGAGAGAAAACAGTTGTAGACTCTTGACTATTGAAATGCAGCCATGACCAAAATACATTAGATCACACTGACCAAAGAGGATGATGAGACCAGCCAGAATCTGCCAGGATGGGCAAGGGGCCTTCAGTGACCGATGTGTCAATAGCCCTGGATCTGATTGGTTGTCAAAAGCTTTTATGCATGTCTACATTAAATTGTTTGCCTTTCGTTATGTTACTGTACATGCAAAATGGTTTGTTTCCATAATGTCTCATTCTAAACAGCTACAGCTCTTCTCTTTGCGATGAGTCCAAATTACAACAAACATACAAAAATACAGTCACATACAGTTGCTTGATAAGAAATAGTCATACAGTTGCAGATAATAAAACAATCAAGACATACTCATTGCTGCTGAAACACTAACAGAGCATGTATTTGGCTAGTCCTTCCCCAGAGCAAGAACAGGCGGGAATTAAATAAATAGCAACCAAATACTATTCACTTTAGACTAGCAAGCCCTACTTTATAAAGTAGTAGCTAGTAGGCTATAGTCAGTGGCTACTGCCAGCTACACTACTAGGCTACTATGCGCAATGGGCGTGGTCCTGATGTTTGATTACATTTGTCTACTACTAGCACAGATCCGAGCAAAGACAACAGTCACAAGTCATCATCATCATCATTCTGGAAATGCTCTTAGATGTATTCACCATACACCATATCACCCCATAATCTCACACCCAGGCAATGAAGTGGATCTGATAGGCCATTGTAATCTAATCACAAAGCAATGAAATCAATATGATCACCCGATATTTGTTCAATGAGAGTGTAAGCTACTGTAATGACAAGCGCATGCATGCTAGAGCTGAACAGTCTACTGTGACTATTCCCACTTTGCCTGTTAGCTAAATGCTATAGCGGATGAATGAAGTATCATTGCCAGCCAGCCAGCACGGCCTATAACCGCACAGGTGGATGCATCCTCCCTGCTACTAGCTAGCCGGCTAGCCTCATCCACTAAAGGCTACGTCATTCAGGTAATAACCAATTTGATTGACAGCCGCTATGTCAGACAGGGACGCTATGTCAGACTGTGATGCTATGTCAGACAGGGACATGGCAGTAGCGCCGAGCACAGATCTCCATGCCATTGCTACGCTAGTTATCCAACTCAGCATCCTGCCTGCCTAGGCGCTGCCTGAAAGCAACAAAGATGATGTAGCTAACGCGACAGCGCCTCAATGAAAAATGCATCTTCACCCAGCTAGCTAGCTAGCGGTCGACAAGGGGAAATCTCTGTCTTACCATCACTCCGTTTGATTTCCACGTAAATGCCGATTAGAATCTTTCCGAAGACAGCGACAGCCATCCCTCATGTGTGTAGTATGTGTGTGTATGGCTGTAATATGGGTGTGTAGTTGTTCAATTGGAGGGGGACCAAGTTGCGCCGCAGAGAAGAGAAACCGGGAGGAGGTCAGGAGGATAGAGGGAGAGACAGAAGTGCGCACGCGCCAAGACAACCTACCCTCCGCCAGAACCGAGAAAACGCTAAAGAACCGAAGCATCCAAGAAGCCAGTTGGCTGCTATTTGTGCTTTTGTCTTCTAGCTGCAATTATAATATTTATGCAATGTTCTGTTGATGTGCATTTGAGTGAAAAAGCAGCACGCTTACTATATTGCAAGATAAGAGGCTTATATGGACTTGCCTAATTCTATAAATGCGTATTATTCACCTTTTATAACCAATGATTGAGAGTATAATAGTCTATAAGTATGTAATATTGTTATTTTAAAGGTTTACAATTTAAATAATTATGATATGCACATATATTATTATATGCATATTGTATATATGCTAAATTGGTCAACATGATTGTTAAATGCTCTGTTTAGATTGTGATATTATTATTGTACTAGGCTAAATGTTAATTTCCTCTTGATTTCACATGCACTTTATTATTCTGAAAAACAAGTCTGGATGATATGCCTCTCCATAGCTGCATCGGAAGAACAGTGTGTCTGCATCTCAATCAGTGATGCAGTTGTCATTACAGACATGGTCTTAGAATGCACCATTGTTCCTCCCTATGGGAATCTACAAATAATCACATTGTAGAAGAAGCAAAACACCAGTACCACAACTCTGTCATCAAGTTTGTTAAAACTTTTTTTCTAGATCAAGTTGTTCCCAACCCCACTTATACATTAAGATTTCCACAGAAAATTGACTATTGGAATTGATAAGTAAGTCTACTTATTTTCATCAAGTTAAGCCCAACAGAAGAGAAAGTTGATTGGGGCCATTATAAACTGACTATACAGTATGTTGTGCAGGTTGACGTTTATTGTCTTGAGTCTTGTCCTGGAGGCAGAACTGCGCAATTTAGCCTTAGACCAACTGCAAAGTCAAAATTGGCTAAATTCATGAAAACAAAAATGTGCTTTTTGGTTTTAATTGAAGTTTAGGGTTAGGAATTACGGTTTTCAGTGTGGTTAGGGTTAGGTTTAAAATCAGATTTTATTACTTTGTGGCTGTGCCAGCTATTGACCACGCTGCAGAGCTGCCTCCAGAACAAGATTCATGACAAAAAACGCTAACCTGCGAGAGGTATAGTCCCATCTTGTCATTCCCACCTTGGACCATACCATGGCAGCAGAGGGCCATCTAGTAGGCATCTCTCACATGGGCCCTATTTTAATATTTTATAAACGCATCCTAATCTCACCTATTTGATTGGAAGATTCTGGCAAGGAAGTGAGAACGGAGGGATGCATATTGAACTTTTTAAAACAGGTCCTTCATTTGTATTTCTCATGTGGTATTTTACGTTTCACTTTTTGTTGCTGAAGAAAGGTATAGTTTGGTGAGTTGTTGGATCGTTTTGTGATGTTCTAAATCTAATACAACTCATTAATATAGGTCAAACACAAGTTAATCCCAGTCAGACATCCATACAGTCAGTCAGAACAGACACACTGTTAGTCACTCTGTGGATGGTGAGGATGATGATGAGGATGATGACAATGCATTCACAGTGTCTCACATATGCAGAGGCATCTGTCAGGGAAACTAACAGCAGTAACACTGTCCCTCTACCCAGCCCTGAGCTGCAGCTGTCACTCCTACACAGACAGAACCACAATCCATTCCAAAAGATGAATGAAGCTGCCTGCCTCTCTTCTCGCTCACTCTCACTCGCACACACGCACGCACACACACACACACCCTGCATCTCTCTTCCTGTCAATCCAGAGGGCCCATCCATTCCCCAAGGTGTCGGCCATCGTTGTCTGGCCTATCTGTTTCCCCAGCAACCACGTCCCTCGCTGTCAGCTGTGAGGGACTACCTTCTGTCTGTCTGCTTTGTCTCCTACTGGATTAAGATGGACATAGTACAGCTTGATGGTGTTTGATGATTGTTCTTTGTTTGTGTGTATAGGGGTGGATGTGTATGGAGAGAGAGACTGTGTGTGTGTGTGTGTGTGTGTGTGTGTGTGTATGTTTGTGTGTGTGTGTGTGTGCGTGTTGGGGGGGATGTGGGTGTGTGTGTGTGTGTGGAGACTATGTGGGTGTGGGTGCCGGTGAGTGTGCCGTTGTGTGTGCGTTTTGGGGGAATGTGTGTGTGTATGGAGTGTGTGGGTGTACAATATCCAAAATAGATATGATTCTTCCTACGATCAAAGGAAGTACTTAACAAATAGCCCCATTGGCACCAAGTCATATTTATTACATTATCATCGCCATAGAAATACCTCTTCCCCAAACTCATTGGTCAGTAGGACACAGTGACTGAACTGTAAGCCCATAAGCCCAGAGCAGCCTGCCATGCATAGGCAATTTGGAGATCATTCGCATTATTTTACATACCAATATCTCATGTACTGCAGGCAGCGATCGCTGGGAGTCTATTTTGCAGTCATGGATAATTCAGGATGCAAGCAGACAGTGCAAATGGAGATCCTTTGTAGGGGGCTGAGGAGGATTTGGAGATTGCTCAATTCACCCCTCATTCAGCCTCCTCTCCACTCCTCACTCCCCACTGTAATAGCACAGGCCTCGCTCTCAAGCTGTAATAGGGAAATGTCGTATACCGGTACCTCCATCCATCCCTCCAGGGCTGCAGTCATGTCTAAGTCTATGCTCACTAACCCTGGCATTTTCAGTATTGCCATTACCACTGTGCAGCCAAGACTGAGTGAGTGTGTACGCTCTCACAAGCTAAAGCAATGCTTTCTACTTCTTTGTCCCCCCCCCTCTCTCTCTTACAGAATGCCCATCTAAATGAAAGCATGTCAGCCTTGCTTAGGCCTGCGTAGCTCTAATGGTGAATCCTCATTATTAATTTCCTTAGAGACTCTGCTTTTCAACATGGCTGCAACTGTATAAAGGCCTGTCATGCCGTTCCACTGTCTGTCCATGGTCTGGCATGCAGATAGCTGGCTCCAAGATAACCCGGGCATGGCTTCCTCACTCCACATTCCATGTGTGTGCGTGCGTGCATGCTGTGACATGGCAGACATCCCAGTGCTAATTACCATTGTCATGGCAGTAGATCTGAGCTGGACAGAACAGTCAGGAGGGAGGAGCATTACAACCAACATTCAGTGTTCTGTGTTCTTAGTGGACATTGTGAGCCATAGAAATAGAATGACTACTATGCACATACCGGCCACAGAACCTTGATTACAATGGGAATGTCCATTCTAATGTAGTTCTATGTTGGGAGCAGAGGCAGGGGAACAGATTCTGTGTCTAATGGTTTCTGGCAGCGATGGGCCCTTAGTCCTGTTCACTGGAGCCGCAACATCCCCCCAGGGATACACCGGCTGTTAGAGCTACCCCTCCTCTATATTCTATCACTCTATCGCTCCTGTCCTCTCTTTGTTACACACGTCATTAAAAAGAAGAAAGTTCTGCATATATCTGATGTACTCTTATAGCTAGACTACATATCCTCTGTATCCCCTCATATCCTATACCCATCCATCTTTTTAATAGGAAATGTATTTTCAACCAAACTCTATGGAGTCCAATTTCAGGGTAGAAGTTCTAAATTGGGATTTATATGTTTTAGTATTTATGTAATCTTGGGAATCACATATGAGTAGTTGAACTGTTTTCTTGTCTTGGGCTAAGGTTTTGCTAGGGTTAGGCTGGGGTGTGGACATCAAGCTAAGGTAAGGGTAGGGGTTAGGGTTTTGGCTAGTTAGGGTTGAGTAGGGGTGTAGACATGAAGCTAGGGTTAGGGTTATGGTTAGGGTTTTGGGATAGTAGTCTATTAGTACGTTCACCAAGACACAAAGAGGACAGGGAGGAGGAGAGAGGGAAGGAGGAGAGGTGGGGAGGAGGTTAGGTGGGGGGGGGGCGAAAAGGAGGAGGAGCGTGAAAGGGGAAACGGGTGAGGAGACCTCTTGGGACAGGATGCATCACTTTGAAGTGCATTCTGGGATAGCGTGCTGTACCCCCCCCCCCCCACACACACACACACACACACACAGTCTCCCACCACTGTGATGCTTGCTCATTACGTTTTCATAGGCTGTCCCTCCTGAGGCCTGTGTGAATCTAAAGGTCCAGGAGAATTCAATCTAAAGGGGATTCTATAGGAGAGTGGCAGAAATAGATGGTTTTCTTGTCTACGGTATTTTCAGATGGAGGCGCTCATTATCCACTTCACTCATTAATATGGTTTCATATTCTCATTATACTAGTACTCTTTACAGAGTTTACTAGTCATTAAGGACAATAACATGTAGCCTATTCACTCTACTAACACCTTACAGCCTGTGATTTCTGTATTCTTCCTCTCCCTGTCCCCCCATAACAAATATCTATCTCTACATTGAGTTTGACAAACAAACATTTTCCCGTTTCATGAATTATTTTCACGCTCGTCATGTCTCAAACTCTCTGTAATGATACCAAGCAGATGATCCTTGGCTTCCTAACGACCGTATGAGACCTAGTTGTGTCAGTAAGAGGGACTTTCTGCAGTCATGGTGCTCTCCTTTACCTCTACAATGACTCAATACATGACCTCAAACAGAACCGGTTATATCTAAACTAGCCCTATGAGATGCAAGACAGGAGTGGAACTTTAATCCAATGCAGCCAGACTTTTCACATATCCCATATCAGCTACATAGACTATAAACAGTGGTCTCTCTCTCTCTCTCTCCCTCTCTCTCTCATATACAATGTTAATTTGACTACTGAGACTTGTCAACTGCTGGAAAATGTGTATCTTGTCAGTTGATCTTCCTTGTGTTTCTCAACATGTTTCAATCGATGTTTTGTCCGAGAGGCAGCAAATGTGCTTTATCTTTCAGCCAGAGTGTTCCTGTGTTTTTCATGCCCGGCCTGCCATACTGCTTCTTGTCATTTATTTCAATATGGCCACTTCATGGTTAGATGATAAAGCCATTATCTGAGCTATTCAATATCTGTCTCACACCGTCACCATACGGGTAGCAATTAATTGTCTCCCGTGATGATGCAGGAGCCGTCCCCTGAACCCAGATTACATTTCTTTGTCAATTTTTATTTGAAAATATATATTTCACCAAATGGGCGTGCCATTCAGATTGTCACGCGGGGCCACGCTCAGAACCAATGTGAATCTCTGTCAGTGGAGCACAGAGCTGTCACAATAGGAATCAATGGAATGGTGTGATGGTGACAAACTGCTGGGGATGACAGTAAAAAGAGGGGGGACTGGGAGGAAGAGATGTGTGCGAGTAGTGTGTTTGTAGTGGGGAATCTGTCATGAACGTTACCATCACCAGATGCTATTATATTGCCACATTAATAAATTAAGCAAGAAGGCACGAGGGGGTGTGGTATATGGCTAATTTACCACGGCTAAGGGCTGTTCTTATGCACAACGCATCACGGAGTGCCTGGATACAGCCCTTAGCCATGGTATATTGGCCATATACCAACAAAAACAGGTGCCTTATAGCTATTATAAACTGGTTACCAACATAATTATAACAGTAAAAACAAATGTTTTGTCATACCCATGGTATAAGATCTGATATACCACAGCTTGCAGCCAATCAGCATTCAGGGCTCGAACCACCCAGTTTATAACATTGAATAGATACAGGTACATTGAAGAAATTATTTTGTGTTCAGTCAGACTATGAAGGGTTCCAAACAGGTTTCAGAAAAGTTGGGGTGGCAGGTAGCCTAGTGGTTAGAGCGTTGGGCCAGTAACTGAAAGATCCAATCCCCGAGCTAGATCGAATCCCCAAGCTGACAGGGTAAAACGCTGTCATTCTGCCCCTGAACAAGGCAGTTAACCCACGGTTCCTAGGCTGTCATTGTAAAGAAGAATTTGTTCTTATTTAAATAAAGGTTAAATAATAAAACATTATTTGACATCTCTGGTCAAGTTGTCTTAGACTAAAGAGTACTTCTCAAGCAAAAGTCAGTCAAATCAAATCAAATTGTATTTGTCACATGCACCGAATACAACAGGTACCTTACCGTGAAATGCTTAACCAACAATGCAGTTTTAAGAAAATATTTACAAAATAAACTAAAGTTAAAAATAAAAAGTAACACAATAAAATAACAATAACAAGGCTATATACAGGGGGTACCGGTACAGAATCAATGTGCGGGTACGGTTAGTCAAGGTCATTTGTACATAGGTAGGGGTAAAGTGACTATGCATAGATAATAAGCAGCAGTGTAAAAACAAAGGGGGTGGGTGTCAATGTAAATAGTCCGGGTGGCCATTTGATACATTTTTCAGAAGTCTTATGGCTTGGGGGTAGAAGCTGTTAAGGAGCTGTTAAGGAGCCTTGACTTGGCGCTCTGGTACCGCTTGCCGTGCGGTATTAGAGAGAACAGTCTAACTTGGGTGACTGGAGTCTTTGACAATTTTTTAGGCCTTCCTCTGACACCGCCTGGTACAGTAGACGATACAATACAGTAGGCCTGTATAACAGATGGGCCAATGAAAACTGTACTGTACTGACTCCGCCTGGTACATTAGACGATACAATACAGTAGGCCTGTATACAGATGGGCCAATGAAAACTGTACTGTAGCAAATGGTCCTCTCAGCTGAACAAGATCACATTCTCACATCTTACAGCGGTAGAACACTTCTTGATCGCTCCCAGATCCTCGGCGAACATGCATCCACAAAGCTGGGGAGACGACTGTTTTCTTGATGAGATATGCATGGTGTGTATTCAGCGCAAAATATGTCACCGCCGTCTTACTCCGTACAGCATTCTTGTGATCTGCCTTTATGAAAAACGTATGTGTTGTTGTGTTAGGAAACTTCAGCACGGCAAACTTCAGACCGATTAAGAAGAAATCAAAGTGCAGATCGTCACTGAGGAATAATTCATTACCTTTTCAAGTGCATTCGGTTGCCACAAACTCACATAACACAGAGAAGCGTCGCTACTGGTGTGTGGAAGAGTCTGTGCTGGCAACGTCACACACATCCCACAGCTCCATGTGCATTATAAGAATCAGGACTCAAACAAAGTTACACTCCTAAGACAAGTCATGATAAATAACACACAGAACCTCAAACTAATGCACCGGGTATGAAAACACATGAATAAAACAATGAAATAGGGAAAAGGGAGACAACGGCATATCCAACATGAGGTCTATGGGAGGATAGCGATTACACACAGAGTTACAGAGACCTGTGTTTAAAAAAGAGGAAGTCTGTAATCCAAGTTAAAAGATGATCTTCAAAGAATGACTGACGATCAGACAGAGGGCCGTCAACCCATGGCCTGTCTGTCTCTCTTTGTATTTATGGCTGATGGGCTTCTCAGGGCCTTGTCCTCGGAGTCAGAGAGTCACCCATGAATTACATATACCCAGATTAAAGATGGCCGCCTACTGTAATTAATAACCAACCAGCTCCCTACCTCTCAAGTGATGAAGAGCACTGAACCATCTGGTGCCACTGGCTTCCTGCAGTTGCAGTGCATGACCTATAGAGGATGCTCCTAACCACACTGACTGATTTCCCCACACAAATGCGCGCGCACGCACGCACGCACGCACGCACACACATCTACTCAAAGGTTTTCTACACTACAGAGGGGCCTTTATACCAAGTGAGAAAGTGCTGACCACAGATGTAAATGCAGCACCAGCCATATGGTAAGAAAACAGTAGGATTGAATTGTGAGCCATGGCAAAGTTATAAGGGTTTTCAATCTGTTGCCAATGGCTTGGCAGTTGGCACTGAAATGTTCTGTTTCAGACAAAGCTAGACTATAAATAGTCACACAACAGACACCACTCCTCAGGTAGGCTATACAAGCTATTTCAACTCATCAAGTTCCTTCCTTCCTCTCTCTACCTCTCCCTCCTCCTTCCTGCTCTGTCCGCCTACCCCATCTATCTAAATCTCGTCAAGTCCGCTGTGAATATGCACAGCTCATCTTACATGAGATCCATCTATCTCCTGCTATACAACCGTCCCTCCCATTCATTTCCACAGCACATTAAAGAGAATAGAATATCAATCTAACCTTACGACTGTAATCCTATGAATCCAGCTATCCCTCCCCAGGCAGCCCCCAAGGAGGAGCATATAGAATCCAGAGAAATATCATTCTAAGTATATTATAAATATATGATAGAATGTCTGGAATACTCAGGGAATCTCTCCCTCCTGTACTGTAGATCCAAGGCCAATTTGATGACACTGTGATCAGAGCCCACGGCAGGTGTGCTTGTAGGCATTAGCATGTATGGTTAGCCCTGACAGCACTACCCAAGATGGATATTACAGATAGTGGGAGGAGAGATGGATTTTATTCTACTGAGGATCTCTATTGAGAAAGTATAATGTCCTCTTCATGTGGTGCAGCAGCCATTTTCCAACTCCTCTCTGGCGGAACCAGACACACTCCACAATTGAAATGACAGTTTCTGCTTTTAAATGATTTATAGTTTTAAGTGGTAGGAAGAGACCTGTTGAAGTAAAGTTTACATGACACAGGGAGAATGTTCTGGGCTTTATTCTAGACTATTGCTTGGCAAGGGAATGTTTTGTGAGGACAGGATTGAGATATTGCAAACTGTCAGTGTTGTTAAATGCTGAAAGGCAGCCAGAGCCATCTACCTTTGAGAGTTTTCTGGTGACTCAGTAGGTAATAAAAAGCAACAGTATGTTACCAGGTATATTGTAGTAGACACTCATATACAGATGTAGGATCTTCATTTGACCTATATGTCACAGCAGAATAATCCTACAGCAACAAGATTTGAACATTTTGTCCATAATGTTGCTTGACTGGTGATTAGGTTATTAGCTAGCCAAAAGTAGGCTACATGAAAAGTGAAATACTGTGTGATCAAATTAAGATCCTACATCATGTTGGAGAAATTGCCACAATACGCCACTTCATGCAGAAACCAATGACCTCAGTATATCTCAGTGGAACATCAGCCTTCAGTCTCCCAGGGGACAGCTCCTGTTGATCCAGTCTGCAGGTGAAAAGGTTTCTGACGTGCTGATCTGTTCACTCTGTGTTCATCTATGCTGCTCACGTTTGGGCCCAGGCTCAGCTCAGCTCAGCTCAGCTAACCCTCCAAAATGTAATCGCTGGCCGGGGCAGGCAGAGAGGTTGTCATGGAAACACAGCCCCCATCCACCATCTTTGATTTGGATTGAAGCCAAGGTTGTGAATGTGATTAGCTTCCTCTCCTCTCCTTTCTTTCCCCCATGTTTTTACCAGTGCTGCTCCTCTCTTCGTTGCTCCTCTCCTCTCCTCTCCTCTCCTCTCCTCTCCTCTCCTCTCCTCTCCTCTCCTCTCCTCTCCTCTCCTCTCCTCTCCTCTCCTCGTTGCTCCTCTCCTCTCCTCGTTGCTCCTCTCCTCTCCTCGTTGCTCCTCTCCTCGTTGCTCCTCTCCTCTCCTTGTTGCTCCTCTCCTCTCTGCTCCTCTCTTTGTTGCTCCTCTCCTCGTTGCTCCTCTCCTCTCCTTGTTTCTCCTCTCCTCGTTGCTCCTCTCCTCTCCGCACCTCTCCTTTCCTCTCTGCTCCTCTCCTCGTTGCTCCTCTCCTAAATTCTGAAATTGTGCTGAATGAGGACAAAGAGTCTTCTCGTCCTGAAATAGGATGCTATGCACCAAACAACACAATTCAATCACAAAAACAGTATAACGAGTGTACACACACGTACACGCACACACACAGAGTACCCAATTGACATACTTGAGTAAAAATAATGATACTTTAATAGAAAAGCAAAAGTGAAAGTCATCCAGTAAGATACTACTTGAGTAAAAGTAAAAAAGTATTTGGTTTTAAATATACTTAAGTGTCAAAAGTAAATGCTATAAATCATTTAAAATTCCTTATATTAAGCAAACCACATGGCACGATTTTCTTGTTTCTTTTTAATTTACGGAAAGCCAGAGGCACACTCCAGCACTCAGACATAATTTACAAACAAAGCATTTGTGTTTAGTGAGTCCGCCAGATCAGAGGCAGTAGGGATGACCATGTGTTCTCTTGAAGTGCGTGAATTGGACATTTTGCCTGTCCTTCTAAGCATTTGAAATGTACTTTTGGGTGTCAGGGAAAATGTATGGGAGTAGACAGTACATATTTTCTTTAGGAATGTAGTGGAGTAAAAGTGTAATATGCAGAAGTCGCTCCTCCATTTCCTGGTTGCTAAAATTCTAATAGTGTCTAATTTCAATTTATGTGACAAAACAAGCAGCGTAGAGAATCATTGTACCATCTACACTGATATGAAATATATTTTCAATAACCCCAGAATATTGTATTTTCAGCTGTTTGAAGCTGGTGTACAGAACTGGAAGTAAAAGATGAACAAACTTATGAACGGGAAGCATAGAAATAGCGCACATAAAACAGATCTACCACTTCTTAGACTTGCTTGCAATGAGAATAACAGGTATATAACTGACATTTCTATGTGAATTTGGTCAGGTCGCCCAAAAAGTTACATGTTGCAGCTTTAAAGTGAAGTACAGATACCCCAGGCCTAGATTCAATCAGATAAAGCATTAACCTGCGATAGCAGACACCCGTGTAGGCTACAGTATATAGAAATAATTACGCTCAAATTGAAAAATCATTCAACAAAATAATGAGGATATCTATCAGCCTAATCAAGCTGTAGATTACATCTCAAGTGTTCTAACTTGTAAAAAATGGGATTTCTGTTAATGTGACTCCGTGCAGCCAATGGCAATGTGCGCTTTAGGTCAAATGCTGGGAGCCACATGAGCATTTGACAGCTCTAATGCAGTTCCACCTCTATCAAAACAACCACTATGCAGATGTCGGCTAAAGCGGATCTGATTGAAAAGAGCACTTTAGTTACTTTACACTGTGACACATCCACACACACACACACACACACACACACACACACACACACACACACACACACACACACACACACACACACACACACACACACACACACACACACACACACACACACACACACACACACACACACACACACACACACACACACACACACACACACACACACTATACTGGCCGTGGCTGCAGTGTGAACCGTGATGTGTCTAGACATCCATTAGCAGCCAGGTCTTAAAACACAGGATCAATACCATCGCAGAGAGTCATAATGACCCAATTACCATCTGGAGGTTTGTCAAGGCCACCTCTCGGAGGACGCTGTGCATGTGTGTCTGTCTGTGTGTGTGTGTGTTTCACTGCAAGTCTCTGAGGAAGACTGGGAAATGCCACACATACACACAACGAGCCCAGGAGTAATACATTTTGATCATTGTGTGTGTGAGTTCACCTTCTCCCACTCCCCACCACACTGTGGCATTTCAGAGGACATGGTGGACTGGCAGACCAATACAATCCTGTTTATGTTGTTGTGTCCTTGTATATGGTTCTGACAACGTGGTTCACACTTAGGTCCATGTCAATGTTATGACGTCCTATAGTGATATTTGCTTGTGCTTCTAAAGGTTAGTGGGTGAATCACAACCTACAACGGGGCGGCAGGGTAGCCTAGTGGTTAGAGCGTTGGGCTAGTAACCGAAAGGTTGCAAGTTCAAATCCCCGAGCTGACAAGGTACAAATCTGTCATTCTGCCCCTGAACAAGGCAGTTCCTAGGCTGTCATTGTTCCTAGGCCATCATTGTAAATAAGAATATGTTCTTAACTGACTTGCCTAGTTAAATAAAGATTAAAATTTTTTTTTTTAAAGGAGTAGGTTACATCACATACAGAACCAGGTTACATCACCATGCAGAACCAGGTTACGTCACCATGCAGAACCAGGTTACATCACATACAGAACCAGGTTACATCACCATGCAGAACCAGGTTACATCACCATGCAGAACCAGGTTACATCACCATGCAGAACCAGGTTACATCACCATGCAGAACCAGGTTACATCACATACAGAACCAGGTTACATCACCATGCAGTCCTTTAGGAAACTAATATCCACTAGACGTACAGGAGCATTGACAGGACTAAAATAGAGACTTATCATTTTGTCAATAATAGATCTGTTTATCTGTGATTGTTCTATTCTCGTGATGGATTTCATCAATTACACTGTGATCTTATCCCCCGGCGGATATTCATATGATAAGGAGTTATAGACCAGGCTGATATTGATATGATCAGGAGTTATAGACCAGGTGGATATTCATATGATAAGGAGTTATAGACCAGGTGGATATTCATATGATAAGGAGTTATAGACCAGGCGGATATTCATATGATAAGGAGTTATAGACCAGGCAGATATTGATATGATCAGGAGTTATAGACCAGGCAGATATTCATATGATAAGGAGTTATAGACCAGGCAGATATTGATATGATCAGGAGTTATAGACCAGGTGGATATTCATATGATAAGGAGTTATAGACCAGGTGGATATTCATATGATAAGGAGTTATAGACCAGGCGGATATTCATATGATAAGGAGTTATAGACCAGGCGGATATTCATATGATAAGGAGTTATAGACCAGGCGGATATTCATATGATAAGGAGTTATAGACCAGGCGGATATTCATATGATAAGGAGTTATAGACCAGGCGGATATTCATATGATAAGGAGTTATAGACCAGGCGGATATTCATATGATAAGGAGTTATAGACCAGGCGGATATTCATATGATAAGGAGTTATAGACCAGGCGGATATTCATATGATAAGGAGTTATAGACCAGGTGGATATTCATATGATAAGGAGTTATAGACCAGGCGGATATTCATATGATAAGGAGTTATAGACCAGGCGGATATTCATATGATAAGGAGTTATAGACCAGGCGGATATTCATATGATAAGGAGTTATAGACCAGGTGGATATTCATATGATAAGGAGTTATAGACCAGGCGGATATTCATATGATAAGGAGTTATAGACCAGGCGGATATTCATATGATAAGGAGTTATAGACCAGGTGGATATTCATATGATAAGGAGTTATAGACCAGGTGGATATTCATATGATAAGGAGTTATAGACCAGGCGGATATTCATATGATAAGGAGTTATAGACCAGGCGGATATTCATATGATAAGGAGTTATAGACCAGGTGGGCACCATACTCAAACCCTCTAGTTCTGCATTCCTGCTGGTTTCTGTCTCGCCCTGGTACTCAATGGAGGTTCCTGATTGGCTGGCCAAGCAGGTAGAAATCAGTAACAGCCATGAAGAATGGTCTCATGCAGAATACATCCATCAACACCCAGAGATGTTGGTAGAGAGAAAGAGAGATTTTGAAAATGCAATCCAATCTCTTTTACTGGTCACAATGCTACAGCACCAAAAAATCTTTGAGCTGGCGATCTTTTGTCCTCCCTCCCTCCCTCCATCCATGGTACTGCGTAAGAGGTGCACAGGCAGGGACATGTTATAATCAAGCAGATGTAATAAGCAGGCATTAAGACGGTGGTTTTAGGGCCATTAGTCAGAGACTGGGGCACAGTGAGAGGTGGTTTGATTACAACAGTACTGTGGGGTATTTTTCTCTCCAGACCTCACTACACCTCTTCTTCATTCATATTCTACTCTTTAAACAACCCATTCACCAGTTACCACTGCTGCAGTCCTACACACACTGACAATATGATTCTCTCACACACACATGCACGCACATACGCGCGCTCGTGCACACACACACTCTTAAGAACGTACCCACAGTCGCACACACAAATGTGTACAAAAATATAGACTACAAACAAACATATTCACATTTGTATTTCTCATACATACATACACTACATATACAAAAGTATGTGGACACCCCTTCAAATTAGTGGATTCGACTATTTCAGACACACCCGTTGCTGACAGGTGTATAAAATCGAGCACACGGCCATGCATACTCCACAGACAAACATTGGCAGTAGAATGGCCTTACTGAAGAGCTCAGTGACTTTAAAAGTGTCACCGTCATAGGATGCCACTTTTCCAACAAGTCAGTTTGTCAAATTTCTGCCCTGTTAGAGCTGCCCTGGTCAACTGTAAGTGCTGTAATTGTGAAATGGAAACGTCTAGGAGCAACAACGGCTCATCCGAGAAGTGGTAGGCCACACAAGCTCACAGAAGAGGATCACCGAGAGTTCCAAACTGCCTCTGGAAGCAACGTTAGTACAAGAACTGTTCGTCGGGAGCTTCATGAAATGGGTTTCCATGGCCGAGCAGCCGCACAGAAGCCTAAGATCACCATGCTCAATGCCAAGCGTCGGCTGGAGTGGTGCAAAGCTCGCTGCCATTGGACTCTGGAACAGGGGAACCACGTTCTCTGGAGTGATGAATCTCGCTTCACCATCTGGCAGTCCGACGGATGAATCTGGGTTTGGCAGATGCTAGGAAAACCCTAACTGCCCAAAAGCATAGTGCCAACTGTAAAGTTTGGTGGAGTAGGAATAATGGTCTGGGGCTGTTTTTTATGGTTCGGGCCCCTTAGTTCCAGTGAAGGGAAATATTAACACTACAGCATACAATGACATTCTAGATGATTCTGTGCTTCCAACTTTGTGGCAACAGTTTGGGGAAGACCCTTTTCTGTTTCAGCATGACAATGCCCCCATGTACAAAGCGAGGTCCATACAGAAATTGTTTGTCGAGATCAGTGTGGAAGAACTTGACTGGCCTGCAAAGAGCCCTGACCTCAACCCCATCGAACACCTTTGGGATGAATTGGAACGCCGACTGTGAGTGCCGTACCTTACTAATGCTCTTGTGGCTGAATGGAAGCAAGTCACGGCAGCAATGTTCCAAGATCTAGTGGAAAGCCCAGAAGAGTGGAGGCTGTTATAGCAGAAAAGGGGGGACCAACTCCATATTAATGCCCATGATTTTGGAATGAGATGTTCGACGAGCAGGTGTTCACATTCTTTTGGTCATGTAGTGTACATACATACAAGCACAAAGGGAAACACAAAGCAAGACTCTTTCCTTCTCCCACCCACCCACACATTGCATAAACATAAACACAGACACTTACAGCTATTGCACAGAGCTTCTCAAATCCTGGCACACACACATACACTCACACACACACAGCCCTACAGTGAAGCTCTCTTTCTATCTGACTCTTGCTCTCTCTCCCATAGGAATTATAGATACTATTTTTCACACATGCATACATGTACACAATGCAGATAAACACACACACACACACACACACACACACACACACACACACACACACACACACACACACACACACACACACACACACACACACACACACACACACACACACACACACACACACTCTCGCTCTCTCTTACTACAGTACTGTACCTCTTTCTTTCTCTGTCTGTCACTACTTCTCTCGCTCCACCCTTTCCTTCTTGTGTTTGTGTGTGCCAGCAGCTTGAGTAGATGTTTATGTGTCCAAAAGTGCGAGAAACAGAACATATGATATTCCTATTCAAGCTGTGAGAACATACATGCACAAAAAAAAGAGCGTTAGCTAGTGTGAGCCACATAGCTAGCTACGTGTGTGGTTCATTCCTGTTGTCTGGTATGCAGGAGACATTAACATATGCATGATATGTACATGAGGGATGGCTGAACCCTGCAGGGCCTTGCCTGGTGCTGTATTAGTATACATTATGTGTCACACCCCTCATTGACTTCACAAATTGGATTCTGTGGGATGGTGTTGTCGAGCTGTGGCCGCTGTACACACACACACACACACTCTCTCTCATTCCTATGTCTCGTGGTATATAGCCACATTCCCTGAGATGAAAGCAATGTGTGTTAAATGTGTGTATAATATATTATAGTGACTGGAGGTGGCTCAGTGAATAGAAGAGAAGAAAGTGAGGAGAGGAGGAGAAAGGAGAGGAGAAAGGAGAGGAGAACAGAGGAGAAACGAGAGAGCCGAGTGCTTGTTCTGCAGAATGAAAAAGCAAAAGCTCAGACATGAGAGAGAGAGAGCGACAGAAACAGGGACGAAGAAAGAGACAAGGATTGATCTATTCCAAAGCAAACAGTAAAAGTCACAAGGATTAGAGAAGAGGGAGGAGAGGAGGAGAAAGAAGAGGGAGGAGGGGAGGAGAGAGAAGAGGGAAAAGAGGAGGAGAGAGGAGAGAGAAGAGGGAAAAGAGGAGGAGAGAGAAGAGGAGAGAGAAGAGGGAGAAGAGGGAAAAGAGGAGGAGAGAGAAGAGGAGAGAGAAGAGGGAGGAGAGGAGGAGAGAGAAGAGAGAAAAGAGGAGGAGAGGGAAGAGAGAGGAGGAGGAGAGAGAAGAGGGAGGAGAGGAGGAGAGAGAAGAGGAGAGAGAAGAGGGAGAAGAGAGAAGAGGGAAAATAGGAGGAGAGAGAAGAGGGAGGAGAGGAGGAGAGAGAAGAGGGAGGAGAGGAGGAGAGAGAAGAGAGAGAAGAGAAGGAAAGAGAAGGGGAGGAGAGGAGGAGAGAGAAGAGGGAGGAGAGGAGGAGAGAGAAGAGGGAGGAGAGAGAAGAGAGAGAAGAGGAGGAGAGAGAAGAGGGAGGAAAGCAGGAGAGAGAAGAGGGAAAAGAGGAGGAGAGAGAAGAGGGAGGAGGAGAGAGAAGAGGGAGGAGAGGAGAAGATGAGGAGAGAGAAGGGGAGGAGAGAGAAGAAGAGGAGAGGAGGAGAGAGAAGGGGGAGGAGAGAAGGAGAGAGAAGAGGGAGGAGAGAGAAGAGGGAGGAGAGGAGGAGAGAGAAGAGGGAGGAGAGGAGGAGAGAGAAGAGGGAGGAGAGAGAAGAGGGAGGAGAGGTGGAGAGAGAAGAGAGAGAAGAGGAGGAGAGGAGGAGAGAGAAGAGGGAGGAAAGGAGGAGAGAGAAGAGGGAAAAGAGGAGGAGAGAGAAGAGGGAGGAGAGAAGGAGAGAGAAGAGGGAAGAGAGGAGGAGAGAGAAGAGGGAGGAGAGAAGGAGAGAGAAGAGGGAAAAGAGGAGGAGAGAGAAGAGGGAGGAGAGAAGGAGAGAGAAGAGGAGAGAGAAGAGGGAGGAGAGGAGGAGAGAGAAGAGGGAGGAGAGAAGGAGAGAGAAGAGGGAAAAGAGGAGGAGAGAGAAGAGGGAGGAGAGAAGGAGAGAGAAGAGGAGAGAGAAGAGGGAGGAGAGGAGGAGAGAGAAGAGGGAGGAGAGAAGGAGAGAGAAGAGGGAGGAGAGGAGGAGAGAGAAGAGGGAGGAGAGGAGGAGAGAGAAGAGGGAGGAGAGAGAAGAGGGAGGAGAGAGAAGGGAGGAGAGGAGGAGAGAGAAGAGGGAGGAGAGGAGGAGAGAGAAGAGGGAGGAGAGAGAGAGAGGGAGGAGAGGAGGAGAGAGAGAGAGGGAGGAGAGAGAAGAGGGAGGAGAGGAGGAGAGAGAAGAGGGAGGAGAGAGAAGAGGGAGGAGAGGAGGAGAGAGAAGAGGGAGGAGAGAGAGAGAGGGAGGAGAGGAGGAGAGAGAAGAGGGAGGAGAGAGAAGAGGGAGGAGAGGAGGAGAGAGAGAGAGAGAGGAGAGAGAGGAGAGAGAAGAGGGAGGAGAGGAGGAGAGAGAAGAGGGAGGAGAGAGAGAGAGGAGAGGAGAGGAGAGAGAGGAGAGGGAGGAGAGAGAAGAGGGAGGAGAGAGAGGAGAGAGAAGAGGGAGGAGAGGAGGAGAGAGAGAGAGGGAGGAGAGAGAGGAGAGAGAAGAGGGAGGAGAGAGGAGAGAGAGAGGAGAGGGAGGAGAGAGAAGAGGAGGAGAGGAGGAGAGAGAAGAGGGAGGAGAGGAGGAGAGAGAAGAGGGAGGAGAGGAGGAGAGAGAAGAGGGAGGAGAGGAGGAGAGAGAAGAGGGAGGAGAGGAGGAGAGAGAGAGGGAGGAGAGAGAGGAGAGAGAAGAGGGAGAGAGAGAGAGGGAGGAGAGGAGGAGAGAGAAGAGGGAGGAGAGGAGAGAGAGAGAGGAGGGAGGAGAGGAGGAGGGAGGAGAGAGAAGAGGGAGGAGAGGAGGAGAGAGAGAGGGAGGAGAGAAGGAGAGAGAGAGGAGGAGAGAGGAGGAGAGAGGAGGAGAGAGAAGAGGGAGGAGAGGAGGAGAGAGAAGAGGGAGGAGAGGAGGAGAGAGAAGAGGGAGGAGAGGAGGAGAGAGAAGAGGGAGGAGAGGAGAGAGAGGAGAGGGAGGAGAGGAGGAGAGAGAAGAGGGAGGAGAGGAGGAGAGAGAAGAGGGAGGAGAGGAGGAGAGAGAAGAGGGAGGAGAGGAGGAGAGAGAAGAGGGAGGAGAGGAGGAGAGAGAAGAGGGAGGAGAGGAGGAGAGAGAAGAGGGAGGAGAGGAGGAGAGAGAGAGGGAGGAGAGGAGGAGAGAGAAGAGGGAGGAGAGAGAGAGAGGAGGAGAGGAGGAGAGAGAAGAGGGAGGAGAGGAGGAGAGAGAAGAGGGAGGAGAGGAGGAGAGAGAGAGAGGGAGGAGAGAGAAGAGGGAGGAGAGAGAAGAGGGAGGAGAGGAGGAGAGAGAAGAGGGAGGAGAGGAGGAGAGAGAAGAGGGAGGAGAGGAGGAGAGAGAGAGAGGGAGGAGAGGAGGAGAGAGAAGAGGGAGGAGAGGGAGGAGAGAGAAGAGGGAGGAGAGGAGGAGAGAGAAAGAGGGAGGAGAGAGAAGAGGGAGGAGAGGAGGAGAGAGAAGAGGGAGGAGAGAGAAGAGGGAGGAGAGGAGGAGAGAAGAGGGAGGAGAGGAGGAGAGAGAGAGAGGGAGGAGAGGAGGAGAGGAGGGAGGGAGGAGGGAGGGAGGAGAGGAGAGAGAGGAGGGAGAGGAGGGAGGAGAGAGAGGAGGGAGGAGAGGGAGGAGAGAGAAGAGGGAGGAGAGGAGGAGAGAGAAGAGGAGGAGAGGAGGAGAGAGAGAGAGGGAGGAGAGGAGGAGAGAGAAGAGGGAGGAGAGGAGGAGAGAGAAGAGGGAGGAGAGGAGGAGAGAGAAGAGGGAGGAGAGAGAAGAGGGAGGAGAGGAGGAGAGAGAAGAGGGAGGAGAGGAGGAGAGAGAAGAGGGAGGAGAGAGAAGAGGAGGAGAGGAGGAGAGAGAAGAGGGAGGAGAGGAGGAGAGAGAAGAGGGAGGAGAGGAGGAGAGAGAAGAGGGAGGAGAGGAGGAGAGAGAAGAGGGAGGAAAGGAGGAGAGAGAAGAGGGAGGAAAGGAGGAGAGAGAAGAGGAGAGAGAAGAGGGAGGAGAGGAGGAGAGAGAAGAGGGAGGAGAGGAGGAGAGAGAAGAGGGAGGAGAGAGAAGAGGGAGGAGAGGAGGAGAGAGAAGAGGGAGGAGAGAAGGAGAGAGAAGAGGGAGGAGAGGAGGAAAGAGAAGAGGGAGGAGAGAGAAGAGAGACGAGGGAGGAGAGGAGGAGAGAGAAGAGGGAGGAGAGGAGGAGAGAGAAGAGTGAGGAGAGGAGGAGAGAGAAGAGGGAGGAGAGGAGGAGAGAGAAGAGGGAGGAGAGAAGGAGAGAGAAGAGGGAGGAGAGGAGGAGAGAGAAGAGGGAGGAGAGGAGGAGAGAGAAGAGGGAGGAGAGGAGGAGAGAGAAGAGGGAGGAGAGGAGGAGAGAGAAGAGGGAGGAGAGAGAAGAGGGAGGAGAGGAGGAGAGAGAAGATGAGAGAGAAGAGGGAGGAGAGGAGGAGAGAGAAGAGGGAGGAGAGGAGGAGAGAGACGAGGGAGGAGAGGAGGAGAGAGAAGAGGGAGGAGAGGAGGAGAGAGAAGAAGAAAAAAATCTGACGTCTCACACTTGATCAGGAATTGTGACTATTGGTCTCCATAGCAACTGAATATGGCTTAATTTGCTCCCTGAAGCTATGAGTATTTGTATTTTTTTTTTGTATTTATTATGGATCTCCATTAGTTCCTGCCAAGGCAGCAGCTACTCTTCCTGGGCTCCAGCAAAATGAATGCAGTTTATACAATTTTAAAAACATTACAATACATTCACAGATTTAAACTACCAACGGGACATTCAAAACTGTAATATCTTATGCTTCACGGAGACGTGGCTGAACGACGACACTATCAACATACAGCTGGCTGGTTATATGCTGTTTACACCTCCCCCTCTTTTACACCCCTGCTACTCTCTGTTGTTACCATCTATGCATAGTCACTTTAATAACTCTACCTACATGTACATATTACCTCAACTAACCGGTGCCCCCGCACATTGACTCCGTACCGGTACCCCCTGTATATAGTCTTGTTATTATTATTTTACTGCTGCTCTTTAATTACTTGTTACTTTTATTTCTTATTCTTATCTGTATTTTTTTAAACTGCGTTGTTGGTTAGGGGCTTGTAAGTAAGCATTTCACTGTAAGGTCTACACCTGTTGTACTCCTAAGTCCTTTTTTGTGGCACCTGACCACACAGTGAATGAGTACATGCACGTAAGTGTGCTTGTGTGTGTGTGTGATGTTAGAGGTTCTTTTCAATTCAAAGCTCATTTCAGGAGACGATTCAAAGCAGTGTCGGTGCTGCAACTCACCACAAAGAGTGTTAAAAGTCTGTGTCTTCATCATGAAGTTTCTCACCCAGTCCACTTCGGTCAAGTTTCCAACAATGATTACTCACCAGTGATTACTGTGTTCCCGTGTTCAAATCAGACGATTGGCCCGTGGCAGGTGCTGACGCTAACGTTGCCTTCTCAAAGCTTCTTGTCTTCTTGCCCTCCTATGACACCGAATGTTACCATGAGCCGCTCGCTCAGAGCAGATGGGAGCTTCCGTCCATCTAGCCAAAATACCACGTATTTGTCTCTGTGTCGTTGTCGCAAAGGATTTAAAACCCTACCAAACAGGCATGTCAACATGTGTACCATCAGCAGCACCACTTGTTCCATGGAGAGTGTCATGATTGATCTGAGGTAAACAAAATACTTTAGGGGGCTGGTCAAGGCGCTGCGCGCACATACGCTTCAAGCCCCCGAGCCATGCCCGAGCCATGCCCGAGCCCTCTCTCGGCTCATGACATTCCCATTGCTAATGTGAATAGAAAAGCTTATGTACATATTATGTTAATTGACATTTTGTCCAGATATTTTCACTCCAAGTCTCTTCAATGAGAATAGCGCCTTTCTATCTCACCAGAGGGGAGCCAGGATAGTTTAGTGGTGGTATAATCTAACCTAGAGACATACAGTTTATTATCCCTCCATTAGACACACTAAAATGGTCCTGGATCCCCTCTGGTAGAAAGGGCTCTGCTTTAACTAAGCTTTGTCAATGAACTTATCAATGTATGAACGTCTATCTCCCTCCATCTGTCAGCGGAGAGGGGGGGTCTAACGGTGTCTGGTGAGGAGTGGTGGGGGGCCATTTTGAATTTAAATCCACCCCTCCTTTCTTTGTGTGAGATAATGAGTTGTAGAGGCCTGATCTGTTAATCATGGTGGCGAGCTGCCTATAGGCTCCTTAGGTTACTTCATAAATGGATGAATGGGGATCAGAAATCATGGGACTGGAGAGATTTGTAATAAGGCATGCTGCAACCCGGCACTAAAGTTATTAATTAGTATTTAATTATAAACCCTTCACTATAAATAACAATAAAAGTGAGGGATTCAGCAGGCTTTCACTGGAATACACTGGGGATGAGAGAGAGATGGGGGAGAGAGAGATGGGGATGAGAGAGAGATGGGGGAGAGAGAGAGAGATGGGGGAGAGAGAGAGATGGGGGAGAGAGAGAGAGAGATGGGGATGAGAGAGATATGGGAGAGAGAGAGAGAGAGAGAGATGGGGATGAGAGAGAGATGGGGATGAGAGAGAGGAAGGAGAGTGGAATAGAAAAATAAATCACAGTTTGTTAAGTGGATTGCCTCATTTGTTTGTAGTAGAATTAGGTTTCATGAATTGAAAAGCAAAGAGGGAAAGTGTTCAGATAAAGCTCAGACAGTACAGTCAATTTGAAAGTGTCTTTGAGGCAATACATCACTAATAAAATATAAATAAAAGGCTGTATCTCACCTAGGCTACTAACCTAGATAGGCCACCGGTCTCCACCATATTGTATCTCACCTAGGCTACTAACCTAGATAGGCCACCGGTCTCCACAATATTGTATCTCACCTAGGCTACTAACCTAGATAAGCCACCGGTCTCCACCATATTGTATCTCACCTAGGCTACTAACCTAGATAGGCCACCGGTCTCCACCATATTGTATCTCACCTAGGCTACTAACCTAGATAAGCCACCGGTCTCCACCATATTGTATCTCACCTAGGCTACTAACCTAGATAGGCCACCGGTCTCCACCATATTGTATCTCACCTAGGCTACTAACCTAGATAAGCCACCGGTCTCCACCATATTGTATCTCACCTAGGCTACTAACCTAGATAGGCCACCGGTCTCCACAATATTGTATCTCACCTAGGCTACTAACCTAGATAGGCCACCATATTGCTTTCACCCATTTCCTCCAGGATTGACCCTGGCCGTGACCCCACTCTCCGAGGGGGCTGGGATATGCAAAAAATACTTTCCCCACGTGAAATAGGACAAATATAAGCACCCACAAAATGATTACTACTGTTGCTTTCACCCATCACGTTCTCTAAGATCAGTGCCTATGAAGGAGGAGGAGGCAAGGAGAGGATATTTAGCACTCTTGAGGAGGCAGCAGCAGAAGGTACACCACAATCACCCCCACACCTTGTCAACACCCATCAACACTCTGGGAGGCCCTCTCTGTTGCTAGGTAACAGCAGAGGAGAGTTTCCTGCCTCACCCCCAGTTGGGACTCTGATTGGACTGTCATTAGTGTTCCACTGTGGTACACTGATAGGAAGCTATTTTGGTTGAAGACACTTTTCCACCATGTTCCATTCATGTTATCCGGAATCCTTGGGACGTCCCAACGTTACCCCATTTAATATGAAATGTAAAATAATTAAGGGTTAGGTTAGGTGAGGGTTATGGTTAAGGTTAAGGTAAGGGTAGGAGTTAAGGTTAGGGTTAGGATTTAGGGTAGGGTTGTCCTAAGGATCCCAGATAGCACTAAGCTTTCTACCATTAAAGATAATTCATATTCATTATCACAAGTGCAATTGAAAGAAAAAGGGGGAAATATTTCAAGAGAAAGAGCTGACTTCCATTACTTAGCAGTGCTACTGAGACAAAGGAGCATCTTTATGAAGGACTTTCATAGTTGGCCTCAATCTATGCATCTAAAAACTCTAAATACTTTTGCTTTTAAAGACCTTTTCAAAAATAAAATATTTGCTGTTGCCTATTTCTTTCAAAGTGACATTTATGAAAACTATTGACAGCACTGTTCCAACTTGTGATATTTTAGATTCCATTTATAAATGTGAAATAGAAGGTTTCTGACTTTAGAGGCCAAGGACCCCCTAATGAACATGACAGTGACACCATCCCTTCGAGCCCTGTTGGTTCAGATGAAAGAGGGATGAGAAAGAAAAAAGAAAAGAAAGAGAGAGTGATGGGGCGATTCATCTTTAAGAAGAAGGTCACGAACGGAGTGATAGGCTACACTGCGCGAGATACTGGTGGATGTTAAGGATGTGGCAGAGAGATACTCGCCTGCTGGGGTAACAGCAGATCTGTGGAAAGGTTCAGGATGGATAGGAAAGATTGACACGTTTTAAATCTTTGAAACTTTTAAGCTTGAAGCTTTTTTGCTTGAAACCTGTTTTTCCCTTTCAAGTCCTATTCAATCAACCGAACTGCTAAAGACTTTTCTTGGCGTAGACGTCTGTCTTTCTCCATCTTTGGGAAGAGGATGCTATCTGAGGGATTTGAGGTCTGCTTTGAAGCCTTTTGAGGAGCTTGGGGGGAGATGACATTTCAGATTGCAGGTCGATGGGTGAGTTACATGGGTTCTTGAGATACATTAAGAACCCATGTCCAAAACGGCACCCTATTCCCTATGTAGGACACTGTGTGTGTGAGAGAGTGTGAGTGTGTGTGTGAGAGAGTGTGAGTGTGTGTGTGTGTGTGTGATGGTATGTTAATTCATGGCTATCCCCCCAACCCAGAGGAGGAGCAGGGATTAGGTAGGCCTATCTCCCAAGGACACCCTTTCAGGCGTGAGCGCGCGTGTGTGACTCTCTCTATTCCCCTTTGCGTTCTTTAATCCTGTGAGGAGCGATAGTCTCATCACCCCGAAACCTCCTCAAAACACACAATACAGTTTCTCCTTTGTACAACCCTTTGAATTTACCATCAGATGCCCTTCATTTCCCCCAGCCCTGAGTTGTGTCAGCTACCTTAAAGCGTCCTAAACAATGCTGTTTGAAGAATCTGTTCTCTATCTGTGGGTGAGGATCTGCTGCAGGATGGATCTACTGTGATATTATACAATTACCAAAAATACAATATATACATTGAGTACACCAAACATTAGGAACATCTTCCGATTATTGAGTTGCACCCCTTTTGCCCTCAGAACAGCCTCAATTTCTTTCGAGGCATGGACTCTACAAGGTGTCAAAGCGTTCCACAGGGATGCGGACCCATGTTGACTGCAATGCTTCCCACAGTTGTGTCAAGTTGGCTGGATGTCCTTTGGGTGTTGGATCATTCTTGATACACACAGGAAACTGTTGAGCATGAAAAGCCCAGCAGCATTGCAGTTCTTGACCAAACCGGTGCGCCTGGCACCTACTAACATACCCTGGTAGCCATTCTTTTGGCTAGCATGGCCATGCCTCATAGGATGACATTGTTCCCATCCATAGAGCACGAGTGGTCACTGAATGGTTTGATGAGCATGAAAACGTGTAAACTATATTCCATGGCCGTCTCAGTCACCAGATCTCAACCCAATTGAACACTTATTGGAGATTCTGGAGCGGCGCCTGAGACAGTGTTTTCAACCACGGTCAAAAAAACACAAAATTATGGAAATTCTTGTGGAAGAATGGTGTTGCATCCCTCTAATTGAGATCCAGGCATTTGTGGAATCTTTTTTTAAAGCTGTTTTGGCTTGTGGTGGCCCAACATGTTGATTTATTTTGGTCGTTTTATTGTCACATACACCAGATAGGTGCAGTGAAATGTGTTGCTTAACAGGGTCAGCCATATTAGTACGGCACCCCTGGAACAAATTAGGGTAAGTGTCTTGCTCAAAGGCACATCGAAAGATTTTTCACCATCTCGGCAAGGGTATTCGAACCAGTGACCTTTCAGTTACAGGCCAGACGCTCTAACTGATATAATGTAATATTATAGAAGTATCACAGAGACAAAAGAAGAAGAAGGGTTGGTCTGTTAATAAATGTCAGAGAAGCTGGACACTACGGGGCGATTTCGCCAACACATATTACGCCTAATCCAAGACTAAATTGCACTTTTAAACTGGACTAACTGAAACTGAAATGGTTGAAAATAGTCTCAGATCTGCCCTAGTCTAGATTGAAAAAGACTGATTTCCAGAAGGACGATTAGAGTTAATCTAGATCTATTAAAAGGAAACCTGGCCATCTGTTGGGGCGGTATGCAAATTGGAGTGGGTCTAGGGTGTCCGGAGGATGCTGTTGATGTGAGCCATGACCAGCCTTCAAAGCACTTCATAGCTACCGACGTGAGTGCCACGGGACGGTAATCATTTAGGCAGGTTACCTTCGCTTCCTTGGGCACAGGGACTATGGTGGTCTGCTTGAAACATGTAGGTATTACAGACTCGGTCAGGGAGAGGTTGAAAATGTCAGTGAAGACACTTGACAGTTGGTCCGCACATGCTTTGAGTACACGTCCTGGTAATCCTTCTGGCCCAGCGGCTTTGTGAATGTTGACATGTTTAAAGGTTTTGTTCACATCGGCTATGGAGAGCGTTATCATACAGTCATCCAGAACAGCTGGTGCTCTCGTGCATGCTTCAGTATTGCTTGCCTCGAAGCGAGCATAAAAGGCATTTAGCTCATCTGATAGGCTCGGTGTAACCGGGCAGCTCATGTCTGGGTTTCCCTTTGTAGTCCGTAATAGTTTTCAAGCCCTGCCACATCCGACGAGCGTCAATCTTGATCCTGTATTGACGCTTTTCTTGTGTGATGGTTCGTCTAAGGGCAGAGCAGGATTTCTTATAAGCGTCCGGATTGGTCTCCCGCTCCTTGAAAGCGGCAGCTCTAGCCTTTAGCTCGATGCGGATGTTGCCTGTAATCCATGGCTTCTGGTTGTGATATGTACGTATAGTCACTGTGGGGACGACGTCATCGATGCACTTATTTATGAAGCTGATGACTGAGGTGGTATACTCCTCAATGCCATTGGATGAATCCCGGAACATATTCCAGTCTGTGTTAGCAAAACAGTACTGTAGTGTAGCATCCGCGTCATCTGACCACTTCCGTATTGAGGAAGTGGTACTTCCTGCTTTAGTTTTTGCTTGTATGCAGGAATCAGGAGGATAGAATTATGGTCAGATTTGACAAATGGAGGGCGGGGGAGAGCTTTGTATGCATCTCTGTGTGTGGAATAAAGGTGGTGTAGGATTCTTTCCCCTGGTTGCACATGTGACATGCTGGTAAAAATGTGGTAAAACTGATTTAAGTTTGCCTGCATTAAAGTCCCCGGCCACTAGGAGCGCCACTTCTGGGTGAGCATTTTCTTCTTTGCTTATGGCCTTATGGAGTTGGTTGAGAGCGGTCTTAGAGCCAGCTTCGTTTTGTGGTGATAAATAGACGGTTACGAATAATACAGATGAGAACTCGCTTGGTAGATAGTGTTTCTACATCTTATTATAAGGTACTCTCCCTCACGCGAGAAATACCTCGAGACTTCTTTAATATTAGACGTTGCGCACCAGCTGTTAGCAAACAAAAAGACACAAACCCCCATCCCTCATCTTACCAGAGGTAGCGTCTCTGTTCTGCCGGTGCATGGAAAATCCAGCTAGCTCTATGTTGTCCGTGTCTTCGTTCAGCCACGTCTCGTTTAAGCCACATCTTAAACATAAGATGTTACAGTTTTTAATGTCCCGTTGGTAGGATAATCTTAATCGTAGAGCATCCCTTTTATTGTCAAAAAATTTCACGTTAGCGAGAAAAATGGAAAGCAGTGGGAGTGGGAGTTTATTCGCTCGCCTCCGGATTTTCAGAAGGATTCCTGAACTTTGACCCCTTTTCTGGCGTCTTTTCTTCACACGAAAGGCGTGGATCTGGGCCTGTTCCAGTGAAAGCAGGATAT
The DNA here is from genome assembly GCF_045679555.1 of Salvelinus alpinus. Taxonomy (NCBI): domain Eukaryota; kingdom Metazoa; phylum Chordata; class Actinopteri; order Salmoniformes; family Salmonidae; genus Salvelinus; species Salvelinus alpinus. The sequence goes on from NC_092086.1 coordinate 103,571,586, forward strand.
CCTTCTAGTCGGACTAGCAGGACTCGTTAAAGGAAAAAGTTTCTTCCAGTCCGCAGTGAGTAATTGCTTTTTTGATGTCCAGAAGTTATTTTTGGTCATAAGAGATGGTAGCAGCAACATTATGTACACAATATGTTTAAAAGTAAGTTACACAAAAAGCAAAAAAATAACAAAATAGCACAATTGGTTGGGAGAATGTAAAACATCAGTCATGTTCTTCGGCGCCATCTTCATATACGTTAAACCTTTAAACAGGTCAACATTCACAAGGCCGTGGGCCAGACGGATTACCAGGACGTGTAGTCCAAGCATGCGCTGACCAACTGGCAATTTTCAACCTCTCCCTGTCTGAGTCTGTAATACCAACATGTTTTAAGCAGACCACCAACTTGCTTAAATGACTACCGACCCGTAGCACTCACGTCTGTAGCCATGAAATGCTTTGAAAGGCAGGTCATGGTTCACATCAACACCATTATCCCATAAATCCCCAACAGATCCACAGTTGACGCAAACTCGATTGCTCTCCACACTGCCCTTTCCCACCTGGACTAAAGAAACACTTATGTGAGAATGCTGTTCATTGACTACAGCTCAGTGTTCAACACCATAGAGCCCTCAAAGCTCATCACTAAGCTAAGGATCCTGGGACTAAACACCTCCCTCTGCAACTGGATCCTGGACTTCCTGACGGGCCGCCCCCAGGTGGTAAGGGTAGGTAACAACACGTCTGCCACACTGATCCTCAACATTGGGGCCCCTCAGGTGTGCGTGCTCAGTCCCCTCCTGAATTCCCTGTTCACTCTTTGTTTACATACTGTGTCCCACGGTGAGGTGGGTGTGGATGTGGGTGGGTTTGGGTGTGGGTGAGGGTGTGTGTGTGTCTGTTTGTGTGTGCGTGCGTGCGTGCGTCTGTTTCGATAAAGAAGTAACACAGCATTGTACCACCACATCTAATGACCTAAATTAGTGTGACGGACATAGTGCATTAGGCCAGTGGGATTGTGAATAGAACTGCGTCGCTTCCAGCTCTGACATGGATTATAAGGAAGGCTGCTGAAACATAACATCTCTCTCTCTATTCAATACATTCACACCAAACAGCAGTATGTACTGTAGACTGCCTCACCATTGCTCCAGGGTCAGCTGTTTATCCATCTACCTAATGGTTAAGGTTAGATGTAGGCGAGAGAATCTGACCCTAGATCTGTGGTTAAGGCCAGTGTCGATCTCAAGCCACAGATAATGATGGTACTGAGGACAGGTGTGGTGTTCATTTACAGCCAAAATCAGATTATCAGGACATGATGTATTCCAACGACCTGAGCATGATGGATGCAGTCTAATCCCCTCCAGGTAGACAGGGATGGAGGGATAACTGCAATTATGTACTAAAAATAAACCAATTAAAACTTTGTGCAATTAAGACATCAAAGTCAGTGGGAAATGTCTGTGGACATTTGACTTCCAGGACATATATCTCTAGAATTCCACACCTAACCAGCAACTGATTTTGACAGAGTGACCATTCTTCTGTACCATGACAAGAACTCTTAGAAATGAATTAATAGAGCAAGCTCAAATCTGTCCATAGAAGACATGGAGACATTGTGAGATAAGCGACACATTGATTAGAGAGGAGGACGTGTTGTTGTTGTATGAGGAGATCTGTGGAGGTTAAACTACGCCAGGAACAGAGAAGGTGCTCCACTGTCCACACAAGCATTCAAATGTAGAGTTCACAAGGTTTGTTGGTGGTAGATGAAATCAAATGCAGATCCTTTATACACGCACAGAGGAATCACAAACAGTAACCAGCCTCTAAAGCGAGTGCATCGATCAGAGAATATTGCTTTAGAATATGGAGGTGAGGGGTAAGGGAATAACAGATGTAGAATCAAAACATTGGGGTCAAGCCAGCTGAGAAAAAGTATATACATTTTAAATGACAAAAGAAAGATCACACATTCACACTTTTGAACAATCAATGGTTATGCTGCTTTGTATGTGTATTTTTTGCAGGCAGGTAAAATTGCTCTCAGCTCCTGGTTGTATACGTACGATTAGAACGGCTTCTCTTTCCTACCTGCAGTATCCTTAGATCTGACATGATCAGAGAATGCCTTAGAACTGTCATGATCAGAGAATGCCTTAGAACTGTCATGATCAGAGAATGGCTTAGAACTGTCATGATCAGAGAATGCCTTAGAACTGTCATGATCAGAGAATGGCTTAGAACTGTCATGATCAGAGAATGGCTTAGTTGAGAGGGAATGTTAAAAGGAGAAAATATTCCACAGCCACGTTGCACAATCGATAGAATCATACTCAAAAGTATGAACAAGCAGCACAGCTCCAGTAATGGCAGTAGCAGTCTCACAGTAGGGGCTCCATTCCACCTTTGCTAAACGGCTCTCCGCCTCGTTCTAGAATGTTGTGTTTAGGGGCTGGCTGTCTCCTGATAAAGTATCAAAGCACTGCCGTGAAACAAATCACAAAACAAGACGTGTCTATCAACACCAGACTTTTACAATGGGTCATTTCCTGTCCAGAGAGGAAGTGGAATGCAGACATTCACTAGTGCAGTGGTCGTTAGACTGAAATGGATACGGAGTCTCCTTCCTCTGGAGTCTGGACAGTCTCTGTGGTGATGTAAAGGAGTAGGATAAAGTTGACCCTTGACAGACAGATCAAAGCTCCTCTCTCCTTACCTCTCTGACCAGCTGTTTCTGTAGCAGGAAGGAGACGCATCACCATGAGAGACAGGATGGGAAATGACTGATGGGTGTGACGGCAGACACAGGATTTGAACCAATTTAAAGAGAGGAGTTAGTGCTGGATCAGAAATGTGTGCACCCTCAGGATCCCCCAGGGATAAATGGAAAAACAGTAGATTAGTTGCCAGTGCTGAGTGGTGATATTACCTCAGCTATAGTTGCCAGTACTGAGAAGTGATATTACATTAGCTATAAACACAAACTCAAGGCTGTAACAGTTTGTTCTTCCAGAGGTAATGAGAGAACAGAAATCTGGAGAGAGAGAAAGACAGATGCAGAGAAAGAACATTGCCGTCCCAGATGGACTGGGAACCATGTGGCATTCCCGGGAACGAGAACAGGAATGGGATCATGGTCTGGTTCAGCCAGGATGTGTGTGTGTGTCCCAGCTGATCTCTGGTGCCAGATATGGGGTTACAGAAACTCCCCACTGCCGGGCTATTTATACAGGATATACACTCACTGACGTGGATACTGTAAATAAAATCAAATGTATTTAAAAGCCCTTTTTACATCAGCATGTCACAACGTGCTTATCCATAAACCTAGCCTAAAACCCCAAACAATGAAGACCCCCGGTCTCAGTTTCTCTAACACTTTCTGAGAAGGGGGGGGGGTCTACAAACCCAAATAGACAGGGAACACTACATCTTGGAGTAAATCTATATAATAGTGCATGTTAGAGTCCTGACAGGGGACAGCGCAGTCCTGACTCTGGTCCTGACTAGTCAGGTGCAGACCTTTCTCCCGGTTGTATAAGAGGTCAGTCTTATCTTGCTCTCCCAAATACATAGGAAGGCGGAGATATATAGGCCTAATCTCAACCCCAACCTTTTTTATCTGGTTCCTGTTTAGTAGAGTTCATTGTTAGCTTGGGGATTTACTGTGGCCAGTACTGATACATACAAAACACTTCACAGGTAGTAAATCCAGACAGTGGTGATTGATTTGAATGGAACGACTACTGGGGCGAGGGGGTCAAAACATTGTTAACAATAAGACAAGCCATAAGGCTGCTGAATAACTAATCAAATGGTCACCGGTCTATTACATTGCCTGCCCCCCCCCCCCCCATTGTTTTGTACACTGCTGCTACTCGCTGTTTATTATCTATGCATAGTCACTTCACCCCTACCTACATGTACAAATCACCTCTAACCTGTACCCCCGCACACTGACTCGGTACCGGTACCCCCTGTATATTGCCTTGTTATTGTTATATTACTTTAGTTTATTTGGTAAATATTTTCTTAACTCTTCTTGAACTGCACTGTTGGTTAAGGGCTTGTAAGTAAGCATTTCATGGTAAGGTCTACACTTGTTGTATTCGGCGCATGTGACAAATAAAGTTTGATTTTATATTGTTTGGAGTAATTGGGGCTGTTCCTGTTCCTCCATCCCCCTCCCTTTGTGGTTCCAACTCAAACTTCCTGTACCCTCAACAGCCCCCCTGGATGCTGTTAACGATAAAAGACAGGAAGAGGAAGGAATCTTCCTATCGTCATCTAACCAAGTAAACTAAAGCGTCCAGCCTGTATCACAAAAAATATCTAGGGGAAAGACTACTTTTGAATTCCACAGAATCATCTGGAGTGGAATGTATACATATCTCTATTAGAAACAGCATGGACTATCAGGAGTGATAAAGAACCGAACACTTGGAATACTCCCCAAATTCACCAAACACTTTAAAACACTGTTTCCAGGAAACAAATGAGCAGGAAAAAACCTTGACATCCTTTCTAGTACTACTCTCAGTGGATTCATCATTTCCCAGGAGGCCCAGCGTTTCACTCACTTACATTCTGGCATAAAAGAAAGGAAAACATAGTGTTTCTCCTTTTTCCACTGATGATGCGGTGTGTAAAATAGCAGAACTAGGAACCTTCAGAAATAAATGCAAATAAACACTACACAAGATCTCCTCTCAAAAAACAAATTTTAATTCAAACAAAAAAGTTCAATTATTAACAAGTTTAAAAAACAGTGATTTAGTTACATAAATAAATTGATATTGGTGTATCAAATCTGAATTTTAACATCATGAGCAATGTTGACACGGTTGAAGAAGTACAATCGTTTACCTATCATAATAAATAAAATGGAACATGAATGATATGTCTGGACAAACCTCTAGAGGATGAGGGGACAAGAGACACTAGACAATGTTTCTGCACCCAAAAACAAAAACAGAGGAGAAGGGCTTTTTAAAGCACAAAACACAGAACCATTCAGCTAAAAATGAAAGACACTAAAAGTTGTAACCAAAGTTGGTTGGCTTTTTCATTTCAATGAACAAAGTTTGGTAGTCAGAACTCCCGTTTGGTTGTTTTAAAGCGTTAAGACAAGGCAAGAAAGAAGGCTGTTCTCGTTGAATAATTCTAGAGAGATAACTAAAAAGTTAAAAAAGGAGAAACATATAAAAAAGCGTAACAAAACAAAATTGAACAGTCAAGACCAACATAGCAACTTTCTGTCCTGCACAAAGTCAAGGAGTCGACAGAAGAGGCATGTTGTAGGTTCGTTGTAGAGGCATGTACATGTTTTAATTTGTTGTTGTGCATATAATGGAGATTATTTTTTGTGACTTGAACACTGTGGAAGGAGACATGATGCGTGAACAAACCAAATTTCACCACAGCGTATTACTATGCTAATTATTAGTAAAAAGTCAGGGATTTTGTCGGATCTACATTTCACGGCTTCGTAGGCACTGGGCCGGAGTTCTCCACTTGTAATGCTAAGGCTCACTGATCGGGCTCCTGGGCAGTTTCTCTCTCTTCTCTTTCTCTCCTCTTATACCACGGTGCCCAATACAACAGTGTTCAACTGGAGGATACATATATTTTGCTGGTCCACACAAAATACAACATCCATGTCCTTTTTAGCAAACAGCCGGTTCCTGTCAAGCAGTCCAGTGGATGTCAGTCTGTCTGTCTCTCCGGGGTCGCCCAGCTAACAGTCCTACTGAGATGACCCCTAACCTTTGACCTTTGTCCTGGCCCCTGATGACGCAACGCGACACGTTTTAAAAGTCCTTCTGATATGTTTTGGTTATAAAAACCATGGTACTGCAGCTTCAAGTATTTTGCATTACATAGAATATGATTTAATAAATTAGTTAACGTATACATTTGTTTTCAATATTCAGACATATACTATCATATATACAGTACAATAAAATGCTCTCATTCTCTCTTTTTTATTTTCCTTTGCTTTTTTTGTTGAGAAATCCCTGAGAATGTATGTTGACAGTTGCTAAGTTTCCACAAGCGCAAGCACTATGACAGTATAATTGTATTTTTCTGCAAGTGTGTGTTTATAGGTTGTTTCTGCAACTGCATGAGTTTGATTGTGTCCGTTACTATGTGTTTCTATGTGTGTGTGTGTGCGTGTGTTTCTGCACGTGTCTAAAGCATCAGGGTAAACAACACTGCAAAGCCACAGCAGACAGTCAGCCTGGAGTTGATGATCTCTGTTACTAAAGCCACAGCAGACAGTCAGCCTGGAGTTGGTGATCTGTTACTAAAGCCACAGCAGACAGTCAGCCTGGAGTTGGTGATCTGTTACTAAAGCCACAGCAGACAGTCAGCCTGGAGTTGATGATCTCTGTTACTAAAGCCACAGTACAGTCAGCCTGGAGTTGGTGATCCCTGTTACTAAAGCCACAGCAGACAGTCAGCCTGGAGTTGGTGATCTGTTACTAAAGCCACAGTACAGTCAGCCTGGAGTTGGTGATCCCTGTTACTAAAGCCACAGCAGACAGTCAGCCTAGAGTTGGTGATCCCTGTTACTAAAGCCACAGCAGACAGTCAGCCTGGAGTTGGTGATCCCTGTTACTAAAGCCACAGCAGACAGTCAGCCTGGAGTTGGTGATCCCTGTTACTAAAGCCACAGCAGACAGTCAGCCTGGAGTTGATGATCCCTGTTACTAAAGCCACAGCAGACAGTCAGCCTGGAGTTGGTGATCCCTGTTACTAAAGCCACAGCAGACAGTCAGCCTGGAGTTGATGATCCCTGTTACTAAAGCCACAGCAGACAGTCAGCCTGGAGTTGATGATCCCTGTTACTAAAGCCACAGCAGACAGTCAGCCTGGAGTTGGTGATCCCTGTTACTAAAGCCACAGCAGACAGTCAGCCTGGAGTTGATGATCTCTGTTACTAAAGCCACAGCAGACAGTCAGCCTGGAGTTGGTGATCCCTGTTACTAAAGCCACAGCAGACAGTCAGCCTGGAGTTGGTGATCCCTGTTACTAAAGCCACAGCAGACAGTCAGCCTGGAGTTGGTGATCTCTCTTACGAAAGAGAAATAAAACAAGAAATTGTGGACTGAACTGGATAGTGAACTGTTTGTGTTGTTATTTAACTGTTAACACACACTGACTACACTGAGTGGGGGAAGGAGGGGTGAGGAAGGGCTGAGTACAAGGGGGGAATAAAGCTGGGTCCGTATGAGGTACTGGTCACGTCTGATGGAGTTGCTCTGTTTGGTTTTAAGCCTTGTTTGTCTCATTGTCTCTGAGCTGTGAGCATTTAACAGAGGGGGACAGGAGTGCTATGTGGACATCTCGCCACTGGACAACATATACTCAGTGTAAAAAGATTTTATTTTTCTCTTTAGTTCTCTCTCTCTTACACTCTTTCACACTGTCTTTATACATAAAGGGACACACACACACTTCCACAACATGACAATTTTCTTTTTTGTTTGCTTGTTTGTGAACTAAATAGGGTCTATACACATTAATACCGATGTGGCCTTTTGTTGTTTTCAGGTTTTTCTTTCACTTTTTCCGTCACTTTTTAAGTTAAAAGGGATACAAAGGCAGAATCAAGTAAAAGGGGGCGTGATCGCTCTCAATCTCCATCTCAATAGATCCATCGACCAATCACAATAGTTTTTAAGTTTAGTCTTTCGTCAACCGAACCTCTCCCGTACAAGCATCATGAGTTTCTTCTTGCCCTTGTAGATCTGTTTGAGGTTGTCTATGAACTGGGTGAACTGGATGTGTCCGTCCTGGGCCATGAGGAACGTCTCTCTGGCCTTACTGAGGAACTCTATAAACTCGCTGTAGTGGCGCGGGCTGATGTGCGTGAGGCGAGAGTGCGTGGTGTTGATGTAGGCTCCGATGGTGGCGTCCAGCAGTTGCCTGAGTGGAGCCTTGTCCAGCGACATCAGCTTCCCAGAGTTCCTGCGGCTGTGCAGTGCCACCATGCCCGGCGTGGTCAATGTGCACCGTCTCAAAATGTCTGACAGCACAGTGGCGCACTTCACACTTTTCACCACCAGGGGGATGACTGCAGCCAGCTCATTCTTCCCCAGAGAGTGACTCAGAGCACAGGCCCACAGCACGTCGTTGATAGCCGGGTGGGTGTCCTGGTTGTAGCTGAGGTTAAGGTGGGCCATGGCTAGCGTGGCCAGCTTGTATGCCCTCATGGGATATCCTCTGTGCTCCATGTACCTGGCTATCGTAAAGAGCTGTGTGTAGCTCATCCCCGTGACGGCCGCGTCCAGAACGATCTGGTAGGCCGTCTCGAAGGCGATGTGGTCCTTCTCACAGAGGGTGAGTGCGGAGAGGGAACAGTTCTGGGGGTCCTTCATGGCACACTGCAGGGCCAGGGTCCGGGCGGAGGAGGCCAGGTTCTCCTGCTGGTGACAGTCCAGGTGCAGGCGGACGATGGTGGTGTTGGACATGACGGTGGTGGCCACGATGCTGGTGGCCTCGGTCGGGGTGAACAGGGTGAACCAACTCTGCATGATGCTGTCCAACGCATACACCCCTAGAGCAGTGGAGAGCAGAGGAGAAGCTGGTTAGGTCATGGAAATATGTTCTACACACACACATACAGTGGGGAAGTCAAGGAGTTTCCTCGTTTAAGTGAGTTAACAGTTTTTCAGAATTTAGCGGGATCACCAGCAGACTCTGTCATAGCATCAAGAAAATACCTAGATTTTGCCTTCTTTATTCCTCCGGTCCATTTATTTCTCAATTGCCTAAAAAGCAGCCAATCAGCTGTTTCACCAGTTTTCCACAGTTGACACCACAGTTGACATTATGCACAATGGAAATGGGAACCAATTCAACAACAGGATACTTATGTTCTGCAGCCACACACACTGGAAAACAGCATTAGAATAGTAACTCACCAACTTCTGTGGCACAGGTGACCAGCCACCGTACCATCTCTCTCCTCCTCCAGTTCAACGTGGACAGAGTCATTCTCATCACCTTCAGGGGAGAAAGGAACAGGTACAGGTTAGAGAGGTGTGTTTGTTTGCTTGCGAATATATATATATAACATAAACGCACCCCAAAAATTATAAAATGTCCCTTTTCAGGACCCTGTCTTTCAAAGATAATTTGTAAAAATCCAAATAACTTCACAGATCTTCATTGTAAAGGGTTTAAACACTGTTTCCCATGCTTGTTCAAAGAACCATAAACAATTAATGAACATGCACCTCTGGAACGGTCGTCAAAACACTAACAACTTACAGATGGTAAGCAATTAAGGTCACAGTTATGAAAACTTACGACACTAAAGAGGCCTTTCTACTGACTCTGAAAAACACCAAAAGAAAGATGCCCAGGGTCCCTGCTCATCTGCGTGAATGTGCCTTAGGCATGCTGCAAGGAGGCATAAGAAATGCAGATGTGGCCAGGGCAATAAATTGCAATATCCATACTGTGAGACGCCTAAGACAGCGCTACAGGGAGACAGGACGGACAGCTGATCGTCCTCACAGTGGCAGACCACGTGTAACAACACCTGCGCAGGATCGGTACATCCGAACATCACACCTGCGGGACAGGTACAGGATGGCAACAACTGCCCGAGTTACACCTGGAACGCACAATCCCTCCATCAGTGCTCAGACTGTCCGCAATAGGCTGAGAGAGGCTGGACTGAGGGCTTGTAGGCCTGTTGTAAGGCAGGTCCTCACCAGACATCACCGGCAACAACGTCGCCTATGGGCACAAACCCACCTTCTCTGGACCAGACAGGACTGGCAAACAGTGCTCTTCACTGACGAGTCGCGGTTTTATCGAAGGAATGAGCATTACACCGAGGCCTGTACTCTGGAGCGGGATTGATTTGGAGGTGGAGGGTCCGTCATGGTCTGGGGCGGTGTGTTACAGCATCATCGGACTGAGCTTGTTGTCATTGCAGGCAATCTCAACGCTGTGCGTTACAGGGAAGACATCCTCCTCCCTCATGTGGTACCCTTCCTGTCTGGGACCTGTTGGATCGGAGGGTGAGGGCTTGGGCCAGAATTCCCCCCAGAAATGTCAGAGAACTTGCAGGTGCCCTGGTGGAAGAGCGGTGTAACATCTCACAGCAAGAACTGGCAAATCTGGTGAAGTCCATGAGGAGGAGATGTACTGCAGTCCTTAATGCAGCTGGTGGCCACACCAGATACTGACTGTTACTTTTGATTTTGATCCCCCGTCTGTTCAGGGACACATTATTCCATTTATGTTAGTCACATGTCTGTGGAACTTGTTCAGTTTATGTCTCAATTGTTGAATCTTATGTTCATACAAATATTTACTTATTTTGTTAAGTTTGCTGAAAATAAACACAGTTGACAGTGAGAAGATGTTTCTTTTTTGCTGAGCTTATATGCAGTTGAAGTGGGAAGTTTACATACTCTTTTGGCTGGAGTCATGGTTAGAGTCATTAAAAGTCATTTTTCAACCACTTCACAAATTTCTTGTAAACAAACTATAGTTTTGGCAAGAGGGTTAGGACATGTACTTTGTGCATGACAAGTAATTTCCAACAATTGTTTACAGACAGATTATTTCACTGTATCACAATTCCAGTGGGTCAGAAGTTTACATACACTAAGTTGACTGTGCCTTTAAACAGCTTGGAAAATTCCAGAAAATGATGTCATGGCTTTAGAAGCTTCTGATAGGCTAATTGACAACATTTGAGTCAATTGGAGGCGTACCTGTGGATGTATTTCAAGGCCTACCTTCAAACCTAGTGCCTCTTTGCTTGACATCATAGGAAAATCAAAAGAAATCAGCCAAGACCTCAGAAAAAAAATTGTAGACCTCCACAAGTCTGGTTCGTCCTTGGGAGCAATTTCCAAACGGCTGAAGGTACCACGTTCATCTGTACAAACAATAGTATGCAAGTTTAAACACCATGGGACCACGCAGACGTCATACCGCTCTGGAAGGAGACCCGTTCTGTCTCCTAGATATGAACGTACCTCGATGCAAAAAGTGCAAATCAATCCCAGAACAACAGCAAAGGACCTTGTGAAGATGCTGGAGGAAACAGGTACAAAAGTATCTATATCCACAGTCAAATGAGTCCTATATCGAAAAAAACCTCAAATGCCCCTCAGCAAGGAAGAAGCCACTGCTCCAAAACCTCCATAAAAAACCTAGACTACATTTTGCAACTGCACATCGAAACAAATATCGTACTTTTTGGAGAAATGTCCTCTGGTCTGATGAAACAAAAATAGAACTGTTAGGCCATAATGACCATCGTTATGTTTGGAGGAAAAAGGGGGAGGCTTGCAAGCCGAAGAACACCATCCCAACCGTGAAGCACAGGAATGGCAGCATCATGTTGTGGGGGTGCTTTGCTGCAGGAGGGACTGGTGCACTTTACAAAATAGATGGCATCATGAGGCAGGAAAATGATGTGGTTATATTGAAGCAAAAGCTCAAGACATCAGTCAGGAAGTTAAAGCTTGGTCGCAAATGGGTCTTCGAAATGGACAATGACCCAAGCATACTTCCAAAGTTGTGGCAAAATGGCTTAAGGACAACAAAGTCAAGGTATTGGAGTGGCCATCAAAGCCCTGACCTGAATCCTATAGTAGCCACCTTTTGCAGACATAACAGCCGAACATACTTGTGGCATTCTTTCTACGATGGAAATCAAATATTGTTCGGAAATTCCTTCCCAACACTGTTGCAGAAGTTCCCACAAATGTGTTGCACTTGTAGGTTGCTTTACTTTCATCCTTCTGCCCAGTTCATCCCAAACCAGCTCGATGGGGTTTAAGTCTGGAGATTGTGCTAGCCATTCCATGATTTGAAGACTACCGTCTTGTTATTTTCTTCTAAGGTAGTTCTGACATAGCCTGGAGGTATGTTCTGGGTCATAATCTTGCTGTAGGATGAACCCCTGACCAACTAGACGTACACCAGAGGGTATAGCATGGCACTGCAAAATGCTGTGGTAGCCGTTTTGGTTCAGGGTGCCACTCACTCTGTGCAAGTCGCCGACTCTGGAATCAGCAAAAGAGCCCCAAGACCATCACGCTTCCTCCTCCATGTTTGACAGTTGGTGTCACACACTGAGGAACCATCCTTTCGCCTACTCAACGGCATACAAAAACCCTGCATGATGAACCGAAGATGTCTTCAGTCTTCAGTAGTCCACTGGCAGTGCTTCATGGCCCAGGCAAGCCTCTTTTTCATATTTAGCAATGGATTTCTTACCGCCACTCGACCTGTCAAACATTCAGCTCGAAGTCTTCTCTTCACAGTTGAAACTGAGACTTGATTACATCCAGTGTTAAGCTGTGCTTGAAGATGTTGTCCTGTGAGTCGCCTATCACCCAAGCTGTTGACTCTAAGAAACGTGTCTTCTGATTCTGTTGTGGCTTTGGGTCTGCCAGACCTCTTCCTGTCAGAGTTTCCTCCAGTTTCCAAGTGCCTTTTGATGGTGTAGGAAACTATACTCACTGACACCTTGGCTTTCTTTGCAATTTATCGAAAGGAAAGACCTACACTTTTAAGGGTTATAATGGTCTGTCTTCCTTTGTTAATTGCATTTGTCTTACCATTATGATAGCAATATACTACTTCCTGTAGTACAATACTGTCCAAATAATGCTTAAGAGGGTGTAGTAACAGTCTGTACCAACACCGCTTTAATACAGACACATGTAGGAATTGTTAGCACCAACTTTCAAAGCTTCATTTACTTCCATCGCTGCAGAACAGCTGTAAGTTGTTAACCCATTACTTGTTCCCTGAAAAAGGCCTTTTTAAATAACTGTGAAATGTACATTATTTTTCCGTTTTTGGTAACCTAAACTTTTTTTAAACCTCTGGCAGTTTACCGCTTACCTTTGTACCATTTCAGGTTATTCACTGGACTTGAACTGCTTAAATGTCTATAAAAACTGGGAAAATGTGGGTGGCTAAAACATTTGACCGGTAGTGTATATGTTACCTGAAGGCCCAGCTCCAGTGAGACTTTAAGCAGTGTGAGGTCTGGCAGGCTGTCCATCAGAGTAGCGATCTTGAAGGCATCCTGAGCCAGTTTGAAGATGTGAGACGAGGAGTGGATGTTCTTCTGGATGGACTCTAACACCGTTTCTAACTTACGCCCATCACCTGAGAGACAAAAACCCAATATAAAACCACCTATTTGCAGAAAAGATCGTAAACATTATTGTCTGAGCATGTGTGTATTTTTGTTTTTGTACGGTGTGTGTGTTTGTACATACAGTACGTTTGTTTGTGTACGTACCTTTGGCTGCGGTAAGCATGGTGGAGGCCAGTTCACATTGTTGTGACTCTATGTGAGACAGAGTGAACCAGCGAGGGTAGCGGTTGGGGACCATAGATACTATATGGTGAGGTCTGGATAGATCACCTGATGGAGCTGTGGTTTCCAGGACCGGTAACCTAAAGACACACATTTAATACACTGATGTTTAATATAACTGTTTTGCTTCTAATAAGGAAGCATGGGCCTTAAGGGGTCTTCTAAGGCTTATGGGAAATCCCGGTCTCTCTGCAAGATCCAGTGCTTCTGTTAAAGCAGAGTTCAGAAATAGAAAGTCTTCATGCCACTGATGCTGATATCTGATGCTGATTCTAGACTGTGTTGTTGAAAATAAAGATTGAAATATAATACAATTCAGTTTAACATGGGCAAAATTAAATAAAGTTGTAAACGTTTCATAAGCCTCTCAATGGTCAGAAAGATACCCAAATGAAAACCCACGTCATAAAATAGTGTACAAAACATTATGGACACCTGCCCTTTCCATGACAGACTGACCAGGTGAATCCAGGTGAAAGCTGGATTACTGATGCCACCTGTTAAATCCACAGTGTAGATGAAAGGGAGGAGACAGGTTAAACAAGGATTTTTATGCTTTGAGACATGGATTGTGTGTGTGCCATTCAAATGGTAAATAGGCAAGACTAAAGATTTAAGTGCCTTTGAACAAGGTATGGTAGTAGGTGCCAGGCACACCAGTTTGTGGAAAGAACTGCAACGCTGCTGGGTTTTTCACACTCAACAGTTTCCCGTGTGCATCAAGAATGGTCCACAACCTAAAGGACATCCAGCCAGCTTGACACAACTGTAGGAAGCACTGGAGTAAACATGGGCCAGAATCCCTGTGGAACGCTTCGACACCTTGTAGAGTCCATGCCCCAATGAACTGAGGCTGTTCTGAGGGCAAAATGAGGGGGTGCAACTCAATACTAGGAAAGTGTATTTAATGTTTTCTACACTCAGTGTATATCTCTCTATCAATATATATATATATATATATATACAGTGGGGAGAACAAGTATTTGATACACTGCCGATTTTGCAAGTTTTCCTACTTACAAAGCATGTAGAGGTCTGTAATTTTTATCATAGGTACACTTCAACTGTGAGAGACGGAATCTAAAACAAAAATCCAGAAAATCACATTGTATGATTTTTAAGTAAATTATTTGCATTTTATTGCATGACATAAGTATTTGATACATCAGAAAAGCAGAACTTAATATTTGGTACAGAAACCTTTGTGTGCAATTACAGAGATCATACGTTTCCTGTAGTTCTTGACCAGGTTTGCACACACTGCAGCAGGGATTTTGGCCCACTCCTCCATACAGACCTTCTCCAGATCCTTCAGGTTTCGGGGCTGTCGCTGGGCAATACGGACTTTCAGCTCCCTCCAAAGATTTTCTATTGGGTTCAGGTCTGGAGACTGGCTAGGCCACTCCAGGACCTTGAGATGCTTCTTACGGAGCCACTCCTTAGTTGCCCTGGCTGTGTGTTTTGGGTCGTTGTCATGCTGGAAGAACCAGCCACGACCCATCTTCAATGCTCTTACTGAGGGAAGGAGGTTGTTGGCCAAGATCTCGCGATACATGGCCCCATCCATCCTCCCCTCAATACGGTGCAGTTGTCCTGTCCCCTTTGCAGAAAAGCATCCCCAAAGAATGATGTTTCCACCTCCATGCTTCACGGTTGGGATGCTGTTCTTGGGGTTGTACTCATCCTTCTTCTTCCTCCAAACACGGCGAGTGGAGTTTAGACCAAAAAGCTCTATTTTTGTCTCATCAGACCACATGACCTTCTCCCATTCCTCCTCTGGATCATCCAGATGGTCATTGGCAAACTTCAGACGGGCCTGGACATGCGCTGGCTTGAGCAGGGGGATCTTGCGTGCGCTGCAGGATTTTAATCCATGACGGCATGGTGTGTTACTAATGGTTTTCTTTGAGACTGTGGTCCCAGCTCTCTTCAGGTTATTGACCAGGTCCTGCCGTGTAGTTCTGGGCTGATCCCTCACCTTCCTCATGATCATTGATGCCCCACGAGGTGAGATCTTGCATGGAGCCCCAGACCGAGGGTGATTGACCGTCATCTTGAACTTCTTCCATTTTCTAATAATTGCGCCAACAGTTGTTGCCTTCTCACCAAGCTGCTTGCCTATTGTCCTGTAGCCCATCCCAGCCTTGTGCAGGTCTACAATTTTATCCCTGATGTCCTTACACAGCTCTCTGGTCTTGGCCATTGTGGAGAGGTTGGAGTCTGTTTGATTGAGTGTGTGGACAGGTGTCTTTTATACAGGTAACGAGTTCAAACAGGTGCAGTTAATACAGGTAATGAGTGAAGAACAGGAGGGCTTCTTAAAGAAAAACTAACAGGTCTGTGAGAGCCGGAATTCTTACTGGTTGGTAGGTGATCAAATACTTATGTCATGCAATAAAATGCAAATTAATTACTTAAAAATCATACAATGTGATTTTCTGGATTTTTGTTTTAGATTCCGTCTCTTACAGTTGAAGTGTACCTATGATAAAAATTACAGACCTCTACATGCTTTGTAAGTAGGAAAACCTGCAAAATCGGCAGTGTATCAAATACTTGTTCTCCCCACTGTATATATATATATATATATATATACACACACACATACATATACACACACACACACATGCATGCATACATACACACACACTCAGCAAAAAAAAGAAATGGCCTCTCACTGTCAACTGCGTTTATTTTCAGCAAACTTAACGTGTGTAAATATTTTTATGAACATAACAAGACTTAACTGAGACATAAACTGAACAAGTTCCACAGGCATGTGACTAACAGAAATGGAATAACGTGCCACTGAACAAACGGGGGGTCTAAATCAAAAGTAACAGTCAGTATCTGGTGTGGACACCAGCTGCATTAAGTACTGCAGTGCATCTCCTCCTCATGGACTGCACCAGATTTGCCAGTTTTTGCTGTGAGATGTTACCCCACTCTTCCACCAAGGCACCTGCAAGTTCCCGGACATTTCTGTGGGGAATGTCCCTAGCCCTCACCCTCCGATCCAACAGGTCCTAGACGTGCTCAATGGGATTGAGATCTGGGCTCTTCGCTGGCCATGGCAGAACACTGACATTCCTGTCTTGCAAGAAATCATGCACAGAACGAGCAGTATGGCTGGTGCCATTGTCATGCGGAAAGGTCATGTCAGGATGAGCCTGCAGGAAGGGTACCACATGAGGGAGGAGGATGTCTTCCCTGTAACGCACAGCGTTGAGATTGCCTGCAATGACAACAAGCTCAGTCCGATGATGCTGTGACAACGCCCCAGACCATGACGGACCCTCCACCTTCATCACCCCTGGTGAGACAAAACCGCGACTCGTCAGTGAAGAGCACTTTTTGCCAGTCCTGTCTGGTACAGCGACGGTGGGTTTGTGCCCATAAGCGACTTTGTTGCCGGTGATGTCTGGTGAGGACCTGCCTTACAACAGGCCTACAAGCCCTCAGTCCAGCCTCTCTCAGCCTATTGCGGACAGTCTGAGCACTGATGGAGGGATCGTGCGTCCCAGGTGTAACTCGGGCAGTTGTTGTTGCCATCCTGTACCTGTCCCGCAGGTGTGATGTTCGGATGTACCGATCCTGTGCAGGTGTTGTTACATGTGGTCTGCCACTGTGAGGACAATCAGCTGTCCGTCCTGTCTCCCTGTAGTGCTGCCTTAGGCATCTCACAGTATGGACATTGCAATGTATTGCCCTTGCCACATCTGCAGTCCTCATGCCTCCTTGCAGCACGCATAAGGCACGTTCACACAGATGAGCAGGCACCCTGGGCATCTTTCTTTTGGTGTTTTCCAGAGTCAGTAGAAAGGCCTCTTTAGTGTCCTAAGTTTTCATAAGTGCGACCTTAATTGCCCACCGTCTGTAAGCTGTTAGTGTCCTAACGACCGTTCCACAGGTGCATGTTCATTAATTGTTTATGGTTGTTTGAACAAGCATGGGACACAGTGTTTAAACCCTTTACAATGAAGATCTGTGAAGATATTTGGATTTTTACGAATTATCTTTGAAAGACAACGGGGCGTTTTTTTTTTTGCTGAGTTGATATTTAAATAAAACTGTATTATTCAACCATTCTCTTGAACTCATTTTCAGTGCTGTTTAATTATTTAATAAAGATTCCAGTGAAAGGGAGCTTTGTGATTAAACAGCACCCAGGATAGCTTTCTCGTCACAGACACACACACAGAATTTGAGACTCAAATGAGGCTGAGCTCCTTTTTCAACTGAAGTGTTATTTTCTGATACAGGTTTGTGTGTGCGTTTGTTACTCACCTCATGGCTCTCAGTGCAATTTTGTACGCCAGTTCAGCGTCGTGAGGTAGTAGGGAGGTGAAGAGATACTTGGCGAAAGTATGCATGGGAACACTCTCTCTGTAGAGCAACTCTCCTAGACCACTGTATGGACCAGCTACAGGAGACAGAATACAGGGTTAGGGAGTAGAGGTAGAGAGGTAGAGAGAGAGGGTGTGTGTGTGTGTGTGTGTGTGTGTGTGTGTGTATCTCCCCCTCACCCTCTAGCAGGAAGACTGCTTGCTTGCGGAAGATCTTGACCAGGGCATCGTTCAGTTCCACTTCCTGGAGCTTGGCCAATAGCTGCTCTTCGTTGCGACACACCTTCTCCTGGGCGTATAGGCCGTCAGGCATCACCCTCTGCTGCCCTAAGCCAATCAGAGCAGTCTCTACAGCCAGTGCTACGAACGATTGGCCATCGTCCAGGAAGTGTTGTGCTGTGAAGAGGTGGGGCTCCAACCTTTTGGCTGAACTCACAGAGCCTGTAGACAGAAAGAAACGAAAGAACAAAAGAAACCACATAAAAAAACAGCACTTCTTTGAAATGTCACCAAATCTAATAGAGAGAAACAGCAAGGTTGTGGATCAACCCGTCAGATTCAATACAGCAAGGTTGTGGATCAACCCATCAGATTCAATACAGCAAGGTTGTGGATCAATCTGTCAGATTCAATCTACAGCAAGGTTGTGGATCAACCCGTCAGATTCAATACAGCAAGGTTGTGGATCAATCTGTCAGATTCAATACAGCAAGGTTGTGGATCAACCCGTCAGATTCAATCTACAGCAAGGTTGTGGATCAACCCATCAGATTCAATACAGCAAGGTTGTGGATCAACCCGTCAGATTCAATACAGCAAGGTTGTGGATCAACCCGTCAGATTCAATACAGCAAGGTTGTGGATCAATCGGTCAGATTCAATCTACAGCAAGGTTGTGGATCAACCCGTCAGATTCAATACAGCAAGGTTGTGGATCAACCCGTCAGATTCAATACAGCAAGGTTGTGGATCAACCCGTCAGATTCAATCTACAGCAAGGTTGTGGATCAACCCGTCAGATTCAATCTACAGCAAGGTTGTGGATCAACCCGTCAGATTCAATCTACAGCAAGGTTGTGGATCAATCGGTCAGATTCAATACAGCAAGGTTGTGGATCAATCGGTCAGATTCAATACAGCAAGGTTGTGGATCAACCCGTCAGATTCAATACAGCAAGGTTGTGGATCAATCTGTCAGATTCAATACAGCAAGGTTGTGGATCAACCCGTCAGATTCAATCTACAGCAAGGTTGTGGATCAACCCGTCAGATTCAATACAGCAAGGTTGTGGATCAACCCGTCAGATTCAATACAGCAAGGTTGTGGATCAACCCGTCAGATTCAATACAGCAAGGTTGTGGATCAACCCGTCAGATTCAATACAGCAAGGTTGTGGATCAACCCGTCAGATTCAATACAGCAAGGTTGTGGATCAACCCGTCAGATTCAATCTACAGCAAGGTTGTGGATCAACCCGTCAGATTCAATCTACAGCAAGGTTGTGGATCAACCCGTCAGATTCAATCTACAGCAAGGTTGTGGATCAATCGGTCAGATTCAATACAGCAAGGTTGTGGATCAACCCGTCAGATTCAATCTACAGCAAGGTTGTGGATCAACCCGTCAGATTCAATCTACAGCAAGGTTGTGGATCAACCCGTCAGATTCAATCTACAGCAAGGTTGTGGATCAACCCGTCAGATTCAATCTACAGCAAGGTTGTGGATCAACCCGTCAGATTCAATCTACAGCAAGGTTGTGGATCAACCTGTCAGATTCAATCTACAGCAAGGTTGTGGATCAACCTGTCAGATTCAATCTACAGCAAGGTTGTGGATCAATCGGTCAGATTCAATACAGCAAGGTTGTGGATCAATCTGTCAGATTCAATACAGCAAGGTTGTGGATCAACCCATCAGATTCAATACAGCAAGGTTGTGGATCAACCCATCAGATTCAATACAGCAAGGTTGTGGATCAACCTGTCAGATTCAATACAGCAAGGTTGTGGATCAATCTGTCAGATTCAATACAGCAAGGTTGTGGATCAATCTACCAGATTCAATACAGCAAGGTTGTGGATCAACCCATCAGATTCAATACAGCAAGGTTGTGGATCAACCCATCAGATTCAATACAGCAAGGTTGTGGATCAACCCATCAGATTCAATACAGCAAGGTTGTGGATCAATCGGTCAGATTCAATACAGCAAGGTTGTGGATCAATCGGTCAGATTCAATACAGCAAGGTTGTGGATCAATCGGTCAGATTCAATACAGCAAGGTTGTGGATCAATCTGTGTCAGATTCAATACAGTAAGGTTATTATAGTAAATTAAAACTGAAACTCAACTGAAATATAAATAATTAACAAATCTGTAATTTTTTTTAAATAAAAAAAACACTATTATTATCTTTGAATCGAAAACAAAATAAAAACCCTCTTGAATTATGTTCAGTTTTAGTTTGCGAGGCAAAAATCGAATGGGGTTGTCAAGCTTTTTTTCTAATGGGGTTTTCAAGCTTCTGAATCTGGCGGGGCACATTGAGATTGACTTTATAATTTACAGATAGACTCATCGAGATGACGAGCAGCCACGCAGAGATTGGGCACATTTGAGTGGCAAGGCTAAAGAAACCAACTGTAGACAAAAGTCAAGGAGTGGAGTCGGGGGAGGTGACTCTGCAACAGTCGGACACTAATGTGGTTTTCTAACAGCAAGGCTCAGATCAACATGGCAGTGTTGCCACTGTTTATAAAATGTTTTTCTATATGATGTCCCACCCCCATATTACACACTGAAAACATAATATTATTATGCATGTACACCTTGCAGAATCAGTTAGAGAGAGCCTCAAATCATATTTATTTGTATATATCCACTGTACACATAAATTAAGGAAAATTGGTCCCTGTTTCAGTCATGTGTTTGGTCACGTTCGTGTGGGTCAAACAAAAACAGCCTAATGATTAGTTGACAATAGAGCCTCCCACCGTGCAGGCAATGGCTGCAGGATGAAGCCTGTGAGGAGCAACTGCAGAAACTTGCAATCGACTGCAGTCAAAACTTCACCTTTGACCACATAATTTTTGTAACGTTCATGCAGTCGACATGTCTGACAATTTTTCCCCCCAGAATGCAACACACTTTAAAAAGGCACCGACTTGACAAAAGTGATCTGCTCCAATGAGCACGATGCAAGACCGAGTATCTGCGCATATGCACCGGTGGGTTTCACGCTGCTATAACCTGGTAGCTACTGGACCAAAACAGTGAAGAAGTTTAGCTTCGCGCTTCAACGCTCCTGGTTGTTGACCCACTACTAGTGTTTACTGAGTCTACCTTTAAACCTAACCTATGACCTGACCCATCACCTTATACATTACTGCCCCACAGTGGCAAGAAGTGACATCCCCCCACAAACAGTGTATTGGATAGGCTTCTTTCTGTCACTAACATAAAAACTAAACAATATAAAAACTAAATAAATTTTTATAAAACTTTAAATAAAGACGAAGAAAGTGGATCTGAAAACAAACTAAAACTAAACTGAATTTCAAATAAAACCTTAAAAACAAATAGAAATAAAAACACAAAACTATAATAACCTACAATACAGTCACCTCCATTATTATGAAATTAGCTCTGCGCTGTCCCAGAACACCACAACATGCCATTTCAGTGATGCAGAGCTACTGGGTGTCCAGGCGCTAGTTTTACCCCCAGCACCAACACACCAGATACGGATATAGTCTACAGTCTGCACCAAAATGACTTATTTCAACCAAGGCCAAAGTCTCTTAGGGCTTCACAATGATCAATGTTTGATGTGCTGGTTCCGTAATTGAGATGTATACGCTGATCAAAAATATAAACGCAACATGTAAAGTGGTGTTTACATGTTTCATGGCTGATATAAAAGATCCCAGAAATATTCCATACACACAAAAAGCTTATTTCTCTCACATTTTGTGCACAAATTTGTTTACATCCCTGTTAGTGAGTATTTCACCATTGCCAAGATAATCCATCCAACTGACAGGTGTGGCATATCAAGAAGCTGATTAAACAGCACGATCATTACATAGGTGAACCTTGTTCTGGGGACAATAAAAATACACAAATGTGCAGTTTTGTCACACAACAATGCCACAGATGTCTCAAGTTGAGGGAGCGTGCATTTGGCATGCTGACTGCAGGAATGTCCACCAGAGCTGTTGCCAGAGGATTGAATGTTAATTTATTTACCATAAGCCACCTCCAACGTCGTTTTAAAGAATTTGGCAGTACGTCCAACCGGCCTCCCAACCGCAGACCGCGTGAGCGGTTTGCTGATGTCAACGTTGTGAACAGAGTGCACCATGGTGGCGGTGGGGTTATGGTATGGGCAGGCATAAGCTATGGACAATGAACCCAATTGCATTTTATCAATGGCAATTTGAATGCGCAGAGATACCGTGACGAGATCCTGAGGCCCATTGTCGTTCCATTCATCCAACGCCATCGCCTCATGTTAAGGAATGATAATGCACGGTCCCATGTCGCAAGGATCTGTACACAATTCCTGGAAGCTGAAAAAGTCCCAGTTCTTCCATTGCCTGCATACTCACCAGACATGTAACCCATTGAAAATATTTGGGATGCTCTGGATCGACAGCGTGTTCCACTTCCCTCTAATATCCAACAACTTCGCAAAGCCATTGAAGAGGAGTTGGACAACATTCCACAATCAACAGCCTGATCAACTCAATGCGAAGGAGATGTGTTGTACTGCATAAGGTAAATGGTGGTCACCAGATACGGACTGGTTTTCTGATCAACGCCCCTACATTTTGTTTCAAGGTATTTGTGACCAACAGATGCATATCTGTATTCCCAGTCATGTGAAATCCATAGATTAGGGCCTCATTTATTTATTTCTATTGACCGATTTCCTTTAATGAACTGTAACTCAGTAAAATCTTAAATTGTTGAGTTTATATTTTTGTTCAGTATATATACACACACACACCTCGTGTTGTGACGAGGTAGGTATACAGAAGATGGTATTTTACCAAATAGGGCTAAGTCCATATTATAGCAAGAACAGTTCAAATAAGCAAAGAGAAACAACAGTCCATCGTTACTTTAAGACATGAAGGTCAGCCAATCCGGGAAAATGTCAAGAACTTTGAAAGTTTCTTCAAGTGCAGTTGCAAAAACCATCAAGCGCTATGATGAAACTGGCTCTCATGAGGACCGCCGCTGGAAAGGAAGACCCAGAGTTACCTCTGCTGCAGCGGATAAGTTCTTTAGAGTTACCAGCCTCAGATATTGCAGCCCAAATAAATGCTTCACAGAGTTCAAGTAACAAGTAAAAGAAACCAGTACTATCAAATCAAATGCATTTACAAAGCCCTTCTTACATCAGCTGATGTCAAAAGGTGCTGTACAGACACCCAGCCTAAAACCCCAAACAGCAAGCAATGCAGGTGTAGAAGCACGGACATCAATAATAAGAAGAGACTTGCTTGGGCCAAGAAACACGAGCAATGAATATTAGACCGGTGGAAATCTGTCCTTGGTCTGATGAGTCCAAATTTGAGATTTTTGTTTCCAACCGCCATGTCTTTGTGAGACGCAGAGTAGGTGAACCGATGAACTCAGCATGTGTGGTTCCCACCGTGAAGCATGGAGGAGGTGGTGTGATGGTTTGGGGTGCTTTACTTTTCCATATGTGTTATTTCATAGTTTTGATGTCTTCTCTATTATTCTACAATGTAGAAAATAGTACAAATAAGGAAAAACCCTGGAATGTGTAGTTATGTCCAAACTTTTGACTGGTACTGTGTGTGTGTGTGTGTGTGTGTGTGTGTGTGTGTGTATGTGTATATACACTACCGTTAAAACGTTTAGGGTCACTTAGAAATGTCCTTGTTTGTGAAAGAAAAGCAAATTTTGGTCCATTAAAATAACTTAATATTTATCAGAAATACAGTGTAGACATTGTTAATGTTGTGTAGACTTTGTTAATGTTGTAAATGACTATTGTAGCAGGAAACGGCAGATTTTTTTAATGGATTATCTACATAGGAATACAGAGGCCCATTATCAGCAACCATCACTCCTGTGTTCCAATGGCACGTTGTGTTAGCTAATCCAACTTTATCATTTTAAAAAGGCTAATTGATCATTAGAAAACCCTTTTGCAATTATGTTAGCACAGCTGAAAACTGCTGTTCTGATTAACCTCTCTTGGGTGGAGGGGCAGTATTTTCACGTCCGGATGAAAAGCGTGCCCAGAGTAAACTGCCTGCTACTCAGGCCCCGATCCTAGGATATGCATATTATTAGTAGATTTGGATAGAAAACACTCTGAAGTTTCTAAAACTGTTTGAATGATGTCTGTGAGTATAACAGAACTCATATGGCAGGCAAAAACCTGAGAAAAAAATACAACCAGGAAGTGGGAAATCTGAGGTTTGTAGTTTTTCAACTCTTTGCTTATCCAAGATACAGTGGAAATGGGGTCATGTTGCACTTCCTAAAGCTTCCACTAGATGTCAACAGTCTTTAGAACCTTGTTTAATGCTTCTACTGTGAGGTGGGGGCGAATGAGAGGGGATTTTGTAAGGTCTCTCCCAGATTGCCACAAGCTGACCATGCGCGTTCATGTGAGAGTTAGCTTGAGTTCCATTGCATTTCTGAAGAGAAAGGAATTCTCCGGTTGGAACATTATTGAAGATTTATGTTAAAAACATCCTAAAGAATGATTCTATACTTCGTTTGACATGTTTGTACGGACTGTAATATAACTTTTTTGACATTTTGTCCGTACTTTCCGCTGGACTTGCACGCGCGTCGTGAGTTTGGATTGTGTACTGAACGCGCGAACAACAAGGAGGAATTTGGACATAAATGATGGACATTATCGAACAAAACAAACATTTATTGTGGAACTGGGATTCCTGGGAGTAAGTGAATATTTATAATGCTATTTCTGACTTCTGTTGACTTCAACATGGCGGATATCTCTTTGGGTTGATTTGTCGTCTGAGCGCCGTACTCAGAATTTTGCTGGCCTCGAAGGCCAGCATCCCGGAGTCGCCTCTTCACTGTTGACGTTGAGACTGATGTTTTGCGGGTACTATTTAATGAAGCACACAAACACAGTGTCTGATCTAGAAGAACAGGAACACTAGAACCCGTCTGACAGAACCAATCACACCAAATCATCATTGATGACATCACTAATTTCTTCCTCAGCCATCCTCCAAATCACAGCTCATGAATAAGAGATGGCGCAGAATAAAATAAACTGTAGAAATACAATGAATTAAATATGCAGGAAAGAGAGTGAGAAAGTGTGTGCCTACGTGTACCTGAGAAGTCTAGGAAGGTGTTGCCCCCCTCCTCGTCTCCTCGTCCCGTGTCCAGTAGGGTGCTGAACAGAGTGCCAATAGGGTCCAGGGGGTGGCCCACCCAGCCCTCCATGTTAGTGACTGACGTCATGCCTTTATGGAGCAGCTCTGGAGAGGACACCGACCACATACTGTTATTACTCTATTTACACAGTTAATACACAGTTATTACTCTAGTTACACAGATAATACACATTTTACTCTATAGTTACACAGTTAATACACATATTACTCTATAGTTACACAGTTAATACACATATTACTCTAGTTACACAGTTAATACACATATTACTCTAGTTACACAGTTAATACACATATTACTCTAGTTACACAGTTAATACACATATTACTCTAGTTACACAGTTAATACACATATTACTCTAGTTACACAGTTAATACACATATTACTCTATAGTTACACAGTTAATACACATATTACTCTAGTTACACAGTTAATACTCTAGTTACACAGTTAATACATGTATTACTCTAGTTACACAGTTAATACACATATTACTCTACTTACGCAGTTAATACTCTGGTTACACAGTTAATACATGTATTACTCCAGTTACAGTTAATACACAGTTAATACCCTAGCTACGCAGTTAATACCCTAGCTACGCAGTTAATACCCTGGCCACGCAGTTAATACTCTGGTTACGGAGTTAATGATCTGGTTACGCAGTTAATGCTCTGGTTACGCAGTTAATACACGCAATACTCTAGTTACACAGGCAATACACTCATTACCCTAGTTACACGGTTAATACCCTAGTTACACGGTTAATACCCTAGTTACACGGTTAATACCCTAGCTACACGGTTAATACCCTAGCTACACAGTTAATACCCGTATTACTCCAGTTACAGTTACAGTTAATACCCGTATTACTCCAGTTACAGTTAATACCCGTATTCCTCGTTACACGGCCAATACCCTAGTTACACGGCCAATACCCTAGTTACACGGTCAATACCCTAGCTACACGGTTAATACCCTAGCTACACGGTTAATACCCGTATTACTCCAGTTACAGTTAATACCCGTATTACTCCAGTTACAGTTAATACCCGTATTACTCCAGTTACAGTTAATACCCGTATTACTCCAGTTACAGTTAATACCCGTATTACTCCAGTTGCAGTTAATACCCGTATTACTCCAGTTGCAGTTAATACCCGTATTACTCCAGTTGCAGTTAATACCCGTATTACTCCAGTTGCAGTTAATACCCGTATTACTCCAGTTGCAGTTAATACCCGTATTACTCCAGTTGCAGTTAATACCCGTATTACTCCAGTTGCAGTTAATACCCGTATTACTCCAGTTGCAGTTAATACCCGTATTACTCCAGTTACAGTTAATACCCGTATTACTCCAGTTACAGTTAATACTCTAGCTACACGGTTAACACTCTAGCTACACGGTTAACACCCGTATTACTCCAGTTACAGTTAATACCCGTATTACTCCAGTTGCAGTTAATACCCGTATTACTCCAGTTGCAGTTAATACCCGTATTACTCCAGTTGCAGTTAATACCCGTATTACTCCAGTTGCAGTTAATACCCGTATTACTCCAGTTGCAGTTAATACCCGTATTACTCCAGTTACAGTTAATACTCTAGCTACACGGTTAACACTCTAGCTACACGGTTAACACTCTAGCTACACGGTTAACACTCTAGCTACACGGTTAACACTCTAGCTACACGGTTAACACTCTAGCTACACGGTTAACACTCTAGCTACACGGTTAACACTCTAGCTACACGGTTAACACTCTAGCTACACGGTTAACACTCTAGCTACACGGTTAACACTCTAGCTACACGGTTAACACTCTAGCTACACGGTTAACACTCTAGCTACACGGTTAACACTCTAGCTACACGGTTAACACTCTAGCTACACGGTTAACACTAGTTACACAGCTAATACACGTATTACTCTAGTTACACAGTTAATACTATAGTTACACAGTTAATACACATATTACTCTAGTTACACAGTTTATACTCTAGTTACACAGTTTATACTCTAGTTACACAGTTTATACTCTAGTTACGCAATAAATACACGCATTACTCTAGTTACAGTTTATACTCTAGTTACACATATTGCCCTAGTTACGCAGTCAATACACATATTGCCCTAGTTACGCAGTCAATACACGCATTGCCCTAGTTACGCAGTCAATACACGCATTACTCTAGTTACGCAATAAATACACGCATTACTCTAGTTACACAGATTATACTCTAGTTACACAGATACACATATTGCCCTAGTTACGCAGTCAATACACGCATTACTCTAGTTACACAGATTATACTCTAGTTACGCAATAAATACACGCATTACTCTAGTTACACAGATTATACTCTAGTTACACAGATACACATATTGCCCTAGTTACGCAGTCAATACACGCATTACTCTAGTTACACAGATTATACTCTAGTTACGCAATAAATACACGCATTACTCTAGTTACACAGATTATACTCTAGTTACACAGATACACATATTGCCCTAGTTACGCAGTCAATACACGGTCATTACCCTAGTTACGCAGTCAATACACGGTCATTACCCTAGTTAAGCAGTCAATACACGGTCATTACCCTAGTTACGCAGTCAATACACGGTCATTACCCTAGTTACGCAGTCAATACGCGGTCATTACCCTAGTTACGCAGTCAATACGCGGTCATTACCCTAGTTACGCAGTCAATACGCGGTCATTACCCTAGTTACGCAGTCAATACACGGTCATTACCCTAGTTACGCAGTCAATACACGGTCATTACCCTAGTTACGCAGTCAATACACGGTCATTACCCTAGTTACGCAGTCAATACACGGTCATTACCCTAGTTACGCAGTCAATACACGGTCATTACCCTAGTTACGCAGTCAATACACGGTCATTACCCTAGTTACGCAGTCAATACACGGTCATTACCCTAGGTACGCAGTCAATACACAGTCATTACCCTAGTTACGCAGTCAACACACTGTCATTACCCTAGTTACACAGTTAATACACTTATTACCCTAGTTACACAGTTAACACACTATCATTACCCTATTTACACAGCTAATACACTGTTATTACTCTAGTTACAGTTAATACACTACTAACTCTATTACCACAGTTAATACAATCAAATGTATTTATAAAGCCCTTTTTATATGTCGGCCGATGTCACAAAGCGCTGTACAGAAACCCAGCCCAAAACCCTAAACAGCAATCAATGCAGGTGTAGAAGCACAGTGGCAGGGAAAAACTCCCTAAAAAGGCAAGAACCTAGGAAGAAGCCTAGAGAGGAACCAGGCTATGAGGGGTGGCCAGTCCTCTTCTGGCTGTGCTGGGTGGAGATTATAACAGAACATGGCCAAGATGTTCAAACGTTCATAGATGACCTGCAGGGTCAAATAATAATAATCACAGTGGTTGTAGAGGGTGCAACAGGTCAGTACCTCAGGATTAAAATGTCAGTTGGTTTTTTATAGCCAATCATTCAGAGTTAGAGACAGCAGGTGCGGTACACTGTTATTACATGGTTTATACACAGCTAATACACTGTTAGTACATTGATATTACAGTTTATATACTGTCCCTACAGTTAGTACACTTGTATTATATTGTTAACATACAGGTACAGACAAAGACAGGAGTGAGAATGAGGCCGTCCTTTAGTGAAACAGTATAAATGAAACGATGAAGAACTAACTGACCTTTTTTGTGGTTACGGAGGAGCTGTAGTTGTTTCTGTTGCTGCCGCTTGAGTGTGTTAACAATAGCAATGGCCAATCGCAAGGCTTCTCTGGGATAACCATGTGACCGCAGCGCATCAACCCTCGCACACGCTGTTGGGACGTGCTCTGCAAGAGGGATGGGAGGGGGGATTTCAACAGACTACCAAAACCAAAGCTACGTCAACTAAATAAAATTAAAAATCCCCCAAATTGTCTTCTAAATCCCTCCCCTCCTTTCGTCATTGTCAACACAAATACACACTCACCGTGCCAGAGGGGCCAGCCGCGGGCGTCAAACAGTGCCCCTCCACTGCCGTGGTTGTCGTGGGGACAGTGTGTGTGTGTGTGTGTGCAGAGGTCATGTGTGATGACGCGCTGCAGATGTGTGTCCTGCCAGTGCAGGTCGCAGGCCTCAATGGCCCTCGTAAACACTGTCCTATGAGGACGAGACAACAAGTCTGGGAGAGAGAGAGGGGGGAGAGAGGGCGATTAGGGAGAGGGGTGAGGGTGGGTAGAAAAGGGGAGCGAAAGAAGAGGACAATGTGGACAATTCTAATTTTCATTAGAAAACGTTGCTTTGATCAGCCACCTAAAGCTAAAGCTTCCTGGGTGAAAAGCTCATTCACTGCACTGGCCCTACTCAGAAGCCTCATATACATTTTTAAAGGGATTGTATTTTCTCTAATTTAGCTCAGATAGGGACAGGGGCAGGCGTAGCTATAAGATCCCGCTTGGGTTATTGGGTTTATTCCATCAGACAGAGAAACTAATAAGAACAGAACGTAGGGCAGAGACATGGAGAGGGAGAGAGTTGATTAAAAGAGGCATGAGACCGAGCGAGGGATCGACAGAGAGAACATGATGAAAAGAAGGAGGCTTTTCTCACACACGCTCAGTGTGGTTGTCCCACCTGGGTGGCAGGGACGCCCTGAGGCAGTGTGTTGGTCAGGTGTGTGTGAGATGTGTGCATGTTTGTCTGTCTACGTGTGCGTTTTCTCACCTGGGTTGCCGTGCGGTAGTGCGTGTGTGAGGTTGGGTAGTTCGTTGCCATGGTTTCCATCCTCCCATGGACACACATCGACGCTGTTCCACCGTCTAAGCTGTCTCAGCCACACACACTTCTGCTCCGACTTACAGTGGGGGTTCAGCACAATACACATCCACAGGGTACCTACACACACAAAGGATGTTTCTGTCATTATTATTCATCCTTGAACCATGTCATTTGATTCTGTGAAAAAGGGAAAAATAGATGCCATTAAAAGGTTTTGGACCTTGTGTTTATCTTTTCAATAAACACATGCCTACATGCCTGCCACACACACACTTTGATTACCTGAAGCATGAACTGAAAGGGAGATGGGTTATGGATGAAGGGAGTGAGGGAAGGATAGAGGCAGAGGAAAGAAGAGAGATTTAGAAAGTAAACCGAAGGCATCAAAAATAAGTATGCAGGAAAAAAACTGGGAAAAACTGACAATTATGAAAAATGAACAGAAAAATATGACAAAATGAGACACGAGGAGAGAGAGGTGAAGCTAAAGAACAGGAGGAGAGGGGGATGAGATAGGAAGGAGGGAAGGAAGGGGGGAGGAGTCACTTTATCCTCTGTCTTTGCACGGCATCAAGGAAAACAGAAAGAAGAGAGGAGAGGGGAGAAAACAGAGAGTGGATGAGATGGGAAGGAAAAGTAGGGAGTGAAGAAAATTAAGAGAAAGAATGAAAAGGAGGCAAGATTGTCTTCTTTCCTTCTCTCCCTTTCTGCAAAGGGAAGAGGAGAATGTGCATCCATCAAGCAGGAGGAATCTCCAAAACATTAAAAACATGATGATGCATTCAAATTATCCAGAAATAAGAGATGAACTACCCTTAGAACAGAAAGAGAGAAAGAAACCAAAACAGACAAAGAAAGGGGGGATAAATAATACACTTCCAACAATCAACTACCATGACAACAGGGTTGTGGTTATGGGATGATGCTAGGGCAGGTTACTATTGGATGTTGTTGCGAGGCTAGGGCTGAGTTCTACTGGATCTGGTTACTAGACTAGGGTCTATCTAGACTCTCCCCCGATTAGACACTAACAAGGAATAATTCCTAAAGCCGCCCTGCTTATCGTGAATATGGACAGTGTACAGTTCAGTGTTCACACACAGCTACTTCAGCTGTGGTTCATTATGACAAGAGGAAAGGAGGAGAGAGGGACTACAGAAACACATTCAACACTGTACATCCAGTGGTCTCCTGAACTGGCTGGCACCCACACACACGTCCGCAGTGAGAAATCATGGCTTCTATTTCTCCAACCTAAGCCAGATGAGAACCAGCATCTCAGACTCCGAATGATCCAACACGCACATGCATTAAAACAATATTGGGCTCAGCAAGATGGATTTATCTCCTGACACACACTCACACAGAAATCCACACACACACGCACAAGCACACAAACACACGCCATCACACTTCACCCCCTCGCTCCCATCCCCCTTTATTTCCTTGGATGGGTCTAATTTGAGCATTCAGCCCACATTTCATCTGTTCTGTCAAAAGAGGGAAAGAGAGAAAGAAAGAAAAATAGAGGGAGACAGAAAGAGAGAGTGAAATACCCAGCTCACAATATCAGAACCCATTTTAGGTTGTGAAAAGCATATTTCATAAAACACCTAGCTCACACCCTACAAATACATAACAGACTGACAATACAATACACTCCTGATACATGCCAAACACTACCCATCATGCAATCAGTCGTCATATCACAATGTGCAGAGAGATAGTGCCTTCGGGCGATTTTTTTCTCACCATCTACACACAATAACCCGAAATGACAAAGTGGGAAAATGTTGAGATTTTTTTGCACCCAATGAGCACTGACAGAACTAAAAAGTTCCTTGGCTGAGATGGGAGAACAACCGTCTCTGCAGCACACCAATCTGGCCTTTATGGAAGAGCGGCCAGACGGAGTTTATAAAAAAGGCACATGACAGCACACCTGTAGTTTATAAAAAAGGCACATGACAGCATACCTGTAGTTTATAAAAAAGGCACATGAAAGACTCAGGCAAAAGATTCTGTGGTCTGATGAGATGAAAATGTAACTCTTTGGCCTGAATGCAAAGTGCTATGTCTGGAGAAAACCAGGCACAGCTCATCACACCATCATGCTATGGGGATGCTTTTCAGCGGCAGGGACTGGGAGACTGGTAAGGATAGAGGGAACAATGAACGGAGCCAAATACAGGCAAATCCTTGATGAGAACCTGCAAACAACCTTAGACTGGTGCAAAGATTTACGTTCCAACAGGACAATGACCCCAAACATACAGCCAAAGCAACACTGGAATGGCTTCAGAACTAGAATGTGAAAGTCATTGAGTGGCCCAGCCAAAGCCCAGACTTGAATCCCATTGAAAAATCTGTGGAAAGACTATGCGTGCTGTTCACCACCACTCCCCATCCAACTTCACCCCCCAGAGTTGATGTCCACGCCTCTGTGGAAATCTAAATAGTATAATAACAACATCCCCATTAAAATCCATCTGTTTAAACTAGAGATGTCATTTCTTTTGCATGTGCTGCGTCTCAATCCCCCAAGTCTGCCAATGGCGTCACGGGATGCGTCTGAAGTCGGTACCGCCGATCTGCGTCTGTAGTGTCCGAACAGTTTGGGCGACACACTAATATTGTTTTGCTCTAGGACACCCACAAGCCTCACAAGACTCGTCTGAAGGTGGCCCAGTACCAATTTGAAAAATATACAGTACCAGTCAAAGGTTTGGACACACATACAGTGGGGCAAAAAAGTATTTAGTCAGCCACCAATTGTGCAAGTTCTCCCACTTAAAAAGATGAGAGAGGCCTGTAATTTTCATCATAGGTAGTACACTTCAACTATGACAGACAAAATGAGAAAAAAAATGGCTTCGTAAGAAGCATTTCAAGGTCCTGGAGTGGCCTAGCCAGTCTCCAGATCTCAACCCCATAGAAAATCTTTGGAGGGAGTTGAAAGTCCGCGTTGCCCAGCAACAGCCCCAAAACATCACTGCTCTAGAGGAGATCTGCATGGAGGAATGGGCCAAAATACCAGCAACAGTGTGTGAAAACCTTGTGAAGACTTACAGAAAACATTTGACCTCTGTCATTGCCAACAAAGGTTATATGAACAAAGTATTGAGATAAACTTTTGTTATTGACCAAATACTTATTTTCCACCATAATTTGCAAATAAATTCATAAAAAATCCTACAATGTGATTTTCTGTTTTTTTTTCTCATTTTGTCTGTCATAGTTGAAGTGTACCTATGATGAAAATTACAGGCCTCTCTCATCTTTTTAAGTGGGAGAACTAGCACAATTGGTGGCTGAATAAATACTTTTTTGCCCCACTGTACTCAATCAAGTTTTTTGTTGTTGATATCTTTACAATTTTCTATATTGTAGAATAATAGTGAAGACATCAAAACTATGAAATAACACATATGGAATATGTGTATCATGTAGTAACCAAAAAAGTGTTAAATCAAAATATATTTTATATTTGAGATTCTTCAAGTAGCCACCCTTTGTCTTGATGACAGCTTTAAACACTCTTGGCATTCTCTCAAACAGCTTTATGAGATAGTCACCTGGAATACATTTCAATTAACAGGTGTATCTTGTTAAAAGTACATTTTTGGAAGTTCTTTCCAACTTAATGAGCTTGAGCCAATCAGTTGTGTTGTGAAAAGGTAGGGGTGGTATACAGAAGATAGCCCTATTTGGTAAAAGACCAAGTCCATATTATGGCAAGAACAGCTCAAACTAAGCAAAGAGAAACGACAGTCCATCACTACTTAAAGACATGAAGGTCAGTCAATCTGGAAAATGTCAAGAACTTTGAAAGTTTCTTCAAGTGCAGTCGCAAAAACCACCAAGCACTACGATGAAACAGGCTCTCCTGAGGACCGCCACAGGAAAGGAAGACCCAGAGTTGCAGAGGATAAGTTCATTAGAGTTAACTGCACCTCAGATTGCAGCCCAAATAAATACTTCACGGAGTTCAAGTATCAGACACAACTCAACATCAACTGTTCAGAGGAGACCGCGTGAATCAGGTCTTCGTGGTCGAATTGCTGCAAAAGAAACCACTAATAAAGAACACCAATGAGAAGAAGAGACTTGCTAGGGCCAAGAAACACAAGCAATGGACAGTTGACCGGTGGAAATCTGTCTTTTGGTCTGATGAGTCCAAATGTGAGATTTTTGGTTCCAACCGCTGTGTCTTTGTGAGATGCAGAGTAGGTGAACGGATGATCTCTGCATGTGTGATTCCCACCGTGAGGCATGGAGGATGAGGTGTGATGGTGTAGGGGTGCTTTGCTCGTGACAGTTTGTGACTTATTTAGAATTAAAGTCACACTTAACTTCTCTAGGGTAGGGGGCAGCATTCGGAATTTTGGATGAAATGCATGCCCAAATTAAACTGCCTGCTTCTCGGGCCCAGAAGATTTAATATGCATACTGGTAGATTTGGATAGAAAACACTCTACAGTTTCCAAAACTGTTAAAATAGGGTCTGTGAGTATAACAGAACTGATTTGGCAGGCAAAAACCTGAGAAGAATCCATTCAGGATGTAGTTTTTGTTTGTTTTGTAGTTTTCTATTCAATGCCATTACAATATCCATTGACTTAGGACTCAAATGGCAGTTTCAATGCCTTCCACTAGATGTCAACAGTCTTTAGAAATTGTTTCAGGCTTGTATTCTGAAAAATGAAGAAGTAAGAGCAGTCTGAATGAGTGGACCCAAAAGTGTCACAGAGCTTTTTCATTTGCGAGACCGAGAGATTGCGTTTCTTGTTTACCTTTTAAATTGACGACGTTATTGTCCGGTTGAAATATTATCGATTATTTAGGCTAAAAACAACCTGAGGATTGAATATAAACATCGTTTGACATGTTTCTATGAACTTTACGGATACAAATAGGATTTTTTTGTCTTCCTGTTTTGACTGCGTTTGAGCCTGTGGATTACTGAAGAAAACGCAAACAAAACTGAGGTTTTTGGATATAAAGAGATTTATCGAACAAAAGGAACATTTATTGAGTAAATTAATGTCTGCTGAGTGCAATCATATGAAGATCATCAAAGGTAAGTGATTAATTTTATCTCTATTTCTGACTTGTGTAACTGTTCTACTTGGCTGGTTACTCTTTGTAATGATTTGTCTAGTGGGCTATGTTCTCAAATAATCGTAAGGTATGCTTTCGCCGTAAAGCATTTTAAAAATCTGACACCGTGGTTGGATTCACAAGAAATTAATCTTTAAACCTATGTAAAATATGTTTTGTTTTCTGAATTTTTATAATGAATATTTCTGTATTTGAATTTGGCGCACAGCAGTTTCACTGGCTGTTGAAGAGGTGGGACGCTAACGTCTCACGTACCCAAGAGAGGTTAACCAGCCTGGCTACCACAGCATTCTGCAGTAATACGCCATCTATCTGGTTTGGCATTAGTGGGACTATCATTTGTTTTTCAACAAGACAATGACCCAACACATCCAGGATGTGTAAGACCTATTTGACCAACAAGGAGAGTGATGGAGTGCTGTGTCAGATGACCTGGCCTCCACAATCACCCGACCTCAACCCAATTGAGATGGTGTGGGACGAGTTGGACTGCAGAGTGAAGGAAAAGCAGCCAACAAGTGCTCAGCATATGTGGGAACTCCTTCAATACTGTTGGAAAAGCATCCAGGTAAAGCTGGTTGAGAGAATGCCACTTAGCTACTTTGAAGAATCGAAAATCTATTTTGATTTGTTTAACACTTTCTTTGGTTTCTACATGTTTCCATATGTGTTATTTTATAGTTTTGATGTCTTCACTATTATTCTACAATGTAGAAAATAGTACAGATAAAGAAAAACCCTGGATTGAGTATGTGTGTCCAAGCGTTTGACTGGTACTGTATATGGAAGTAGTTTAGTGCCATTTTTTGTTCGTTAAATATGAGTTTTTAAAAAACTAAAACATCCTGATCTTTCTTATATGTCTCAGATATAGGACACACTTTAAAACAAACTTCCTTTTGATATTTTTTGCACATGTATGAATCTGTTATTCAATGAGTTTCTATGGGACAATAGCAGTAAGGCCAAATTCAATGTTTCATCAAATAATTGTATGTATATATCTTTTTTTATACCTAAAGGGGTCCTAAAACTCTAAATCAAATAGCTAAATTATCCCTGGTATGACAATCTTAAAACAATCCATATGTTAGCTTAGTAGAACCCAGCAAAGCTGATACAGACATACCCAAGACGACTCACCTCTGTAATCGCCGCCAAAGGTGCTTCTACAAAGTATTGACTCAGGGGTGTGTATACTTACTGTATGTAAATGAGATATTTCTGCATTTAATTTTCAATAAATGTGCACTAATGTCTAAGAACATGTTTTCACTTTGTCATTATGGGGTAGTGTGTGTAGATGGGTGCAATTTTTATTTATTTAAATCACTTTTGAACTCAGGCTGTAACATAACTAAATGTGGAGTAAGTCAAGGTGTATGAATACATTTTGAAGGCACTGTAGGTCTAACACCACTGACTAACACACACAATCAAACAGTACCAGGTTCACAGCAACACTCATATGTGTGCATGTGTATTCTCTTCAGCACCTAGTTCTTCCAAGTGATGTCGGTCCTTGTGTGTGTGTGCATTGCCTCTTACCTAGCTCATCCCACAGCTGTCTGTATTTGTCGGTCATGGTGGTTCCCTGTTGTCTCCACAGTGCCAGACGAGGGTCGCCCATAAACTGTTCTGTGATCAGTGTTAACATCCTGGCACCGTTGGAGTCACGCATCTTCAACATCTCTCTCACCTAGAGGAGAGAGGGAGGGAGAGGGGGAGAGAGCGGGAAGGAGAGAGGTCAGCAAAGAGACAAGGGCTGTGTGTGTGTGTGTGTGTGTGTGT
Organism: Salvelinus alpinus; assembly: GCF_045679555.1. Classification (NCBI taxonomy): domain Eukaryota; kingdom Metazoa; phylum Chordata; class Actinopteri; order Salmoniformes; family Salmonidae; genus Salvelinus; species Salvelinus alpinus. The sequence goes on from NC_092086.1 coordinate 103,608,440, forward strand.
GTGTGTGTGTGTGTGTGTGTGTGTGTGTGTGTGTGTGTGTGTGTGTGTTTTGTATATGTTACCTTGTTGAACAGCAGGTTGAGTTGTTTCCCAGAGCCGTGGTATCCTCCCTGTGAGAGGAAGAGTTTCACCTGCTCCTGGACCTGCTCCTCATCCAGGTGCCAACAGTTCTCATCATCTACACTGGCCCCTGCCGTGGGGTCTGGGGCTCCTACACACACGGAGACAGAGAGAGGTTAGTCTCACACACACACAGCTCATTATTTAGATTGAATGAGTTTCCATGTCTCAGCGAAAGCATTGGGCTCTCAGACACAAACAAAAAACCAAACAAGATGAAAATAGCCCTCATATGACACCAGCTTTAGTAAAGTATCATCACACACACATTAGTGCTGCTCATACGGACAGGGAGGTGATTTGGAGGCCCCAGGCAGAGGCCCCAGGCAGAGGCCCCAGGCAGAGGCCAGTCTGAGGCCAGGCAGAGGCCCCAGGCAGAGGCCAGTCAGAGGCCCCAGGCAGAGGCCAGTCTGAGGCCAGGCAGAGGCCCCAGGCAGAGGCCCCAGGCAGAGGCCCCAGGCAGAGGCCCCAGGCAGAGGCCCCAGGCAGAGGCCCCAGGCAGAGGCCAGGCAGAGGCCAGGCAGAGGCCCCAGGCAGAGGCCAGTCTGAGGCCAGGCAGAGGCCCCAGGCAGAGGCCCCAGGCAGAGGCCCCAGGCAGAGGCCCCAGGCAGAGGCCCCAGGCAGAGGCCAGGCAGAGGCCAGGCAGAGGCCCCAGGCAGAGGCCAGGCAGAGGCCAGGCAGAGCCCCCCCCCCCCCCCCCTTTAATGTGCCATGAACAAAACCAGTCATGTCTTCATCAGGTTGTCAAACAATTCACTTCAAAAAGTAGGTTACATTTGCACGTTCATCCAAAACAATTCCAGCATCCGAACAGTGTAATGTGCAGCTGCCAACTTTCCATCAAGTGGCTGAAACCATCTCACCAGAGAAAGCATCCAAGCTAGCGAAACAGTGCCCATCTGTCTTACTATGTGTAGGTCATGTATCTGATGCTGTCTGGCCAAAAAGAGTCCAGACAGCATCAGATACATGGGCTACACATACACTATGTATTTACATTAACATTTGAGTAATTTAGCAGACAAGTGACTTAAAGTAGTGAGTACATACATTTTCATACTTTGGGGAATTCGCCCGTGGGAATCGAACCCACAACTCTGGCGTTGCAAGCGCCATGCTCTACCAACTGAGCCACACAGGACTATAAATACAAAAGTATGTGATGTTAGTGGTGTAGAAGCAAGCTCACAGAACAGGATCACCGAGTGCTGAAGGGGGTAGCGCGTAAAAATTGTCTGTCCTTGGCTGCTACACCCACTACCAAATTCCAAACTACCTCTGGAAACAATGCCAGCGCAAGAACTGTTTGTAGGGAGCTTCATGGAATGAGTTTCCATGGCCAAGCAGCCACACACACAAGCCTACGATCACCATGTGCAATACAAAGCGTCAGCTGGAGTGGTGTAAAGCTCGCCGCCATTGGATTCTGGAGCAGTGGAAACGCGTTCTCTGGAGTGATGAATCATGCTTCATCATCTGGCAGTCCGACGGACGAATCTGGGTTTGGCGGGTGCCAGGAGAACGCTACCTGCCCCAATGCATATTGCCAACTGTAAAGTTTGGTGGAGGGGGAATACTGGTCTGGCATTCTAGACAATTCTGTGCTTCCAACTTTGTGGCAACAGTTTGGGGAAGGCCCTTTTCTGAACTTGACTGGCCTGCACAGAGCCCTGACCTCAACCCCATCAAACACCTTTGGGATGAATTGGATCGCCGACTGCGAGCCAGGCCTAATCAGTGCCCGACCTCACTAATGCTTGTGGCTGAACGGAAGCAAGTCCCTGCAGCAATGTTCCAACATCTAGTAGAAAGCCTTCCCAGATGAGTGCAAGCTATTATAGCAGCAAAGGGGGAACCAACTCCATATTAATGCCCATGATTTGGGAATGAGATGTTTAACGAGCAGGTGTCCACATAGTGTACATGATCTCTGCCTTGACGATTGCTGTATTATCAGCAGCACCTGTCTTTTTACTAAAGGAATGTGTTAACTTAGGTAATTTTTCTGTTACAATTACATCTTTCTTCTTCTCTTCCCTGCCCTGTTCTGAAAGCACCACATTGCTGCAGCTTCATTTCAATGAATGTCAAGTTTGCAATCATATCCGGTAAGGATTCACTGGAGCCAGCCAATCATATCAGCCAGGGGGAAATCTATTCCAGAAAAACACACACACACACACACACCCCAACCCCACTCACCATGGACCTGGTTGATCTCAGAGTTTGTTGACAGAATCTCATCAGCTAGTTTCTGAGCAGTGGGCAGCACCTCCGTGTGGTGTACTGTTATCAGGTACTGGACAAATTTCTGCAGCTGGTCTCTGTTCATCTGGAACAGTGTCTCTGAGATGGGCAGGTGCAGTTTGACCTGCTCGGGCTTCCGTACGCGGTACAAGGCCAGTGCTACCACGTGCGCGCAGTAGAAGATGTCCTTGTTGCCACAGCTGCACGTGACCGCGGTGATCTTGCAGCGGTCGAAGCTGACACTCACGCTGCAGACGAGCTCGGATTCCGACGGCGTGGCCGGTTCTGTTACCGTTCCGCTGAGGTGGAACCCTGAGAAAGAAAAGAGGAGAACCATTAGATGATCAGTCAGTCACTCAATCAAGTAGTCAATCAAATTGTATTCATGTAGCCTTATAGTTTTACACAGAAGTGCGTAACAAAGTCATGTTCGGAATATTTGAACACCCCAATGGCATTCATGTTGTTGTCATTAACCTGTGGGTGTGCGGCTCAGCATCCTATACGTGCAGAAGACCCACTGTACCAGCTAGCTACTAGTCAGATTATAATGGTAAGGGGGGAAGGAAGAGAAATAGCAGTCCCTGAAGCGAAGAGAGGGGAACATCGCTCTCTTCTTTCTCTCTCTGGGGAAAAGGTCAAACTGCTGATCTCCAGAGTCCCTCAGTGTGATGCCCTCCTAATGCAATAGAGTTCAGCCGTCACTCACGCACTCATAACCCCCCCCCCCCCCCCCACACCTATTTTCTATAAACATGAAACATGACATTCTCTGGCTAAGAGGTCACTCATTGGTGATACAGCCTGGGATCGAACCCAGGTCTGTAGTGACACCTCTGGCACTGCGATGCAGTGATTGCTGCGCCACTCAGTCCCTGAAATAGCTACCCGACTAACTATTTAGCAGTCTTTTGGCTAAGGAGAAAGGGGAAGTCCAAACAAAGGAATCCATTTTATTTTGGGCTTTCTCAAAGTACACACACAGACACCAGGAGGAGTGGTTCTGCTACCCAGTACTGGAGGCTCTGAATCAGGTTCTCCCCACTATGATATGCTATGCAATGTCTCACATTGCTACTTTTCCTGACTGTCTACTGAGAATCCTCTGTGAGCCTGATATTGATGGGCTGAAATGGTGTATCTACACAACATGACCAAAAGCATATGGACACCTGCTCGTCGAACATTATTATGGGCATTAATACGGAGTTGGTCCCCCCTTTGCTGCTATAACAGCCTCCACTCTTCTGGGAAGGCTTTCCACTAGATGTGGGAACATTGCTGCAGGGACTTGCTTCCGTTCAGCCACAAGAGCATTAGTGAGGTCGGGCACTGATGTTGGGAAATTAGGCCTGGCTCGCAGTCAGAGTTCCAATTAATCCCAAAGGTGATCGATGGGGTTGAGGTCAGGGGTCTGTGCAGGCCAGTCAAGTTCTTCCACACCGATCGCGACAAACCATTCCAGTATGGACATTGCTTTGTGCACGGGGGCATTGCTTTGTTGAAACAGGAAAGGGCCTTCCCCAAAGTTGGGCCAGAAAGTTGGAAGCACAGAATCGTCTAGAATGTCATTGTTTGATATAGAGTTGAGATTTCCCTTCACTGGCCCTAAGTGGCCTAGCCTGAACCATGAAAAATAGCCCCAGACCATTATTCCTCCTCCACCAAACTTTACAGTTGGCACTATGCATTCGTGCGGGTAGTGTTCTCCTGGCATCCGCCAATCCCAGATTCGTCCTTCAGATTGCCAGATGGTGAAGCGTGATTCATCACTCCAGAGAACGCGTTTCCACTGCTCCAGAGTCCAATGAAGGCCAGCTTCACACCACTCCAGTCGACACTTGGTATTGCATTTGGTGATCTTAGGCTTGTGTGCAGCTGCTTGGCCACGGAAACCGATTTCATGAAGCTCCCAACGAACAGTTCTTGTGCTGATGTTGCTTCCAGAGACAGTTTGGAACTCGGTAGTGAGTTGTTTTTTTACACTCTACACGCTTCAGCTGTCCTGTTCTGTGAGCTTGTATGGCCTACCACTTCGCGGCTGAGCTGTTGTTGCACCTAGACAATTCCACTTCACAATAACAGCACTTACAGTGGATCGGGGAAGCTCTAGCAGGGCAGAAATTTGACGAACTGACTTGTTGGAAAGTTGGCATCCTATGACGGTGCCACGTTGAAAGTCACTGAGCTCTTCAGTAAGGCCATTTCGCTGCCAATGTTTGTCTATGGAGATTAATGGCTGTGTACTCGATTTTATACACCTGTCAGAAACGATGTGGATGAAATAGCCAAATCCACTAATTTGAAGCAGCGGTGTCCACATACACTGTATATACAAAATGATAAGACCAAACATCCATAGCTTAGCCTGAAAGGCTCAGATGTCCTAGAGTGTGGGTCAAAGGTCAACTTTGCCCTAAATCTCTTAAGGGTTGATGTAAGGCCTGGATCTGGCTAAGCTGATCCTAAAATCAGTGCTTATTAAGCAGTGGACAAATAGTCCTTTGGTCTGAGATTGATTTTATAAGAACTCAATAACTGTCACAGGGGAGGTTTGGCAGACAGCACACACACACGTTTCGCGACAGGTTTTTGCTCAATCAGAATACAGGAAACTCACACTCAGACGTGACTAACAGAAGACGGGGGAGAGAGAGGGTGAGTGACAAAGAGAGCAGCGAGCTAAGAGACAGAGGTATAGACGAGAGGAGAGAGAAAGAGGGAGAACCCCCTCCCTTTACTCCTCCATTTCCTTCCTAGCAGTCAGCTGACACAACGACACAGGGGATCACCTTTTACACACACACGCTTGCGTAAGTACATCCCCCGGTTGGCAGTTGCTTGCTAATGTACTAGTTCGCACACACACTAACACTGAGGGCACTCCCCTGTATTATATGGCCCAACCCGGGTCATGCATGGCCCACAGCTGAACTACTGACGTCAGAGAAGAGGAAGGGAAAGAGAGAGAGAGAGGAGGGAGAAAGAGAAGGGAGAGGCAGAGAGAATTCCAAAACAGGGGAGGAGACCGCTGGGCTGGTGGGAAGCTTGGAAAGCCCTCAGCTGAGTGTGTGAGAAGATATTTGGCTACGTGCCAGAGCCCTGAGCTCAGCATTCTGTAATGTACTTCCCCTCTTCTGCTCTGTAGCTTGCATAATACTGCTTAGCACTGCACGACAACCAGACTTAACCCTTACTTACCAAAACAACGAGACAACCCTTAACTACCACTACCGACCATAATAGTGCCTAGCGCTGAGCGGCTACCAGACTTAACCTTTAACCTCTTAGATGTAATAGCAAAATTGAGATTGCTGCCTAAATAGACATACCCAAAAGTAAATGCTATTCATGTGTAATTGCATGATTTTGACATTCCAAAACTTGGTATATTTGGAAAGATGATATCTGGGAAATTGTGAGGAAATTATCAGAAGATAGGAGTTGCATAGTTCAGAAAACACAAGACCAAGCACACACAAAACAACTTTGTTTTTTATTTATTTTGAAAGTAATCTTTGACTGACAAGTTAAAAGGGAATTATTGAAGCCCAGAGCTGGAAACACAGATGGCTTCCACAACATCAGAAAAGAAAAATGGGATTGATACACCTAACTAAACTCAGCAAAAAAAGAAACGTTCTCTCACTGTCAACTGTGTTAATTTTCATCAAACTTGCCATATGTAAATATTTGTATGAACATAACAAGATTCAACAACTGAGACAAACTGAACAAGTCCCACAGACATGTGACTAACAGAAACAGACTAATGTGTCCCTGAACAAAGGGGGGGGGGTCAAAATCAAAAGTAACAGTATCTGGTGTGGCCACCAGCTGCATTAAGTACTGCAGTGCATCTCCTCCTCATGGACAGCACCAGATTTGCCAGTTCTTGCTGTGAAATGTTACCCCACTCTTCCACCAAGGCACCTGCAAGTTCCCGGATATTTCTGGGGGGGAATGGCCCTAGCCCTCACCCTCCGATCCAACACGTCCCAGATGTGCTCAATGGGATTGAGATCCGGGCTATTCACTGGCCATGGCAGAACGCTGACATTCCTGTCTTGTAAGAAATCACGCACACAACGAGCAATATGGCTGGTGTCATTGTCATGCTGGATGGAGATTCATGTCAGGATGAGCCTACAGGAAGGGTACCACATGAGAGAGGAGGATGTCTTCCCTGTAACGCACAGCGTTGAGATTGCCTGCAATGACAACAAGCTCAGTCCGACGATGCTGTGACACACCGCCTCAGACCATGACGGACCCTTCACCTCCAAATCAATCCCGCTCCGGAGTACAGGTCTCAGTGTAACGTTCATTCCTTCGACGATAAACACGAATCCGACCACCCCTGGTGAGACAAAACCGCGACTCATAAGTGAAGAGCTCTTTTTGCAGTCCTGTCTGGTCCAGCGACGGTGGGTTTGTGCCCATAGGCGACGTTGTTGCCCGTGATGTCTGGTGAGGACCTGCCTTACAACAGACCTACAAGCCCTCGGTCCAGCCTCTCTCAGCCTATTGCGGACAGTGAGCACTGATGGAGGGATTGTGCCTTCCTGGTGTAACTCGGGCAGTTGTTGTTGCCATCCTGTACCTGTCCCGCAGGTGTGATGTTCGGATGTACCGATCCTGTGCAGATGTTGTTACACGTGGTCTGCCACTGCGAGGACGATCAGCTGTCCGGTCCTGTCTCCTTGTAGCGCTGTCTTAGGCGTCTCACAGTACGGACATTGCAATTTATTGCCCTGGCCACATCTGCAGTCCTCATGCCTCCTTGTAGCATGCCTAGGGCACGTTCACACAGATGAGCAGGGACCCTGGGCATCTTTCTTTTGTGTTTTTCCAGAGTCAGTAGAAAGGCCTCTTTAGTGTCCTAAGTTTTCATAAGTGTGACCTTAATTGCCCACCGTCTGTAAGCTGTTAGTGTCCTAACGACCGTTCCACAGGTGCATGTTCATTAATTGTTTATGGTTGTTTGAACAAGCATGGGAAACAGTGTTTAAACCCTTTACAATTAAGATCTGTGAAGTTATTTGGATTTTTACGAATTCTCTTTGAAAGACAGGGTCCTGAAAAATTGACATCTCTTTTTTTTGCTGAGTTTAGAAATGGGCAGAGGTTTTAGTAAACGGTGTCAGGTGTGGTCTCGGGATGTTTCCAAGTGTCCCTAAACCTCTCCAAAGTGGCATAATGTTTGTAAATTAGATAATTCCAGTGCTATTCCAGTTGAAGTCAGAAGTTTAAATACACTTAGGTTGGAGTCATAAAAACTTGTTTTTCAACCACTCCACAAATTTCTTCTTAACAAACGATAGTTTTGGCAAGTCGGTTAGGACATCTAATTTGTGCATGACACAAGTAATTCTTCAAACAATTGTTTACAGACAGATTATTTCACTTATAATTCACTGTATCATAATTCCAGTGGGTTAGAAGTTTACATACACTAAGTTGACTGTGCCTTTCAACAGCTTGGAAAATTCCAGAAAATTATGTCATGGCTTTAGAAGCTTCTGATAGATTAATTGACATAATTTGAGTCAATTGGAGGTGTACCTGTGGATGTATTTCAAGGCCTACCTTCAAACTCAGTGCCTCTTTGCTTGACATCATGGGAAAATCAAAAGAAATCAGCCAAGACCCCAGAAAAAAAAAATGTAGACCTCCACAAGTCTGGTTCATCCCTGGGAGCAATTTCAAAACACCTGAAGGTACCACGTTCATCTGTACAAACAATAGTACACAAGTATAAACACCATGGGACTACGCAGCCGTTATACCGCTCAGGAAGGAGACGCGTTCTGTTTCCTAGAGATGAACGTACTTTTGTGCGAAAAGTGGAAATCAATCCCAGAACAACAGCAAAGGACCTTGTGAAGATGCTGGAGGAAACAGGTACAAAAGTATCTATATCCACAGTAAAACGAGTCCTATATCGACATAACCTGAAAAGGCCGCTCACTGCTCCAAAACCGCCATAAAAAAGCCAGACTACGGTTTGCAACTGCACATGGGGACAAAGATCATACTTTTTGGAGAAATGTCCTCTGGTCTGATGAAACAAAAATAGAACTGTTTGGCCATAATGACCATCATTATGTTTGGAGGAAAAAGCGGGATGCTTGCAAGCCGAAGAACACCATACCAACCGTGAAGCACGGCGTGGCAGCATCACCTACCCTGTCTAGAACTGTGAGGAGTAACAGTGAAACCTACGTTGCTAGCTGCAATGACAAAGACCAAAGCCAGCGGGAGTACCGTTGAGGACAGTGGTGTGTCTCTATCACACGTGAAGGGTCTTTTAAAAGAGCAAAAGAGTTCTACAAGCAGCTGTTACAACAACAAGAAAATAGCTTCAAGTGTTTTGTCCAAATACCGGTAGTTTCAACTAATAAAAGAATGGACGACTTGACCAGAGAGGTCCAGGACCTGAAGAACAGTTTGCAGTTCTCCCAGGGTCAGCTCGATGAGTTGAAACAGGAGAACAGAGAGGTCCAGGACCTGAAGAACAGTATGCAGTTCTCCCAGGGTCAGCTCTATGAGTTGAAACAGGAGAACAGAGAGGTCCAGGACCTGAAGAACAGTTTGCAGTTCTCCCAGGGTCAGCTCTTTGAGTTGAAACAGGAGAACAGAGAGGTCCAGGACCTGAAGAACAGTTTGCAGTTCTCCCAGGGTCAGCTCTATGAGTTGAAACAGGAGAACAGAGAGGTCCAGGACCTGAAGAACAGTTTGCAGTTCTCCCAGGGTCAGCTCTATGAGTTGAAACAGGAGAACAGAGAGGTCCAGGACCTGAAGAACAGTTTGCAGTTCTCCCAGGGTCAGCTCTATGAGTTGAAACAGGAGAACAGAGAGGTCCAGGACCTGAAGAACAGTTTGCAGTTCTCCCAGGGTCAGCTCGATGAATTGAAACAGGAGAACAGAGAGGTCCAGGACCTGAAGAACAGTTTGCAGTTCTCCCAGGGTCAGCTCTATGAGTTGAAACAGGAGAACAGAGAGGTCCAGGACCTGAAGAACAGTTTGCAGTTCTCCCAGGGTCAGCTCGATGAATTGAAACAGGAGAACAGAGAGGTCCAGGACCTGAAGAACAGTTTGCAGTTCTCCCAGGGTCAGCTCTATGAATTGAAACAGGAGAACAGAGAGGTCCAGGACCTGAAGAACAGTTTGCAGTTCTCCCAGGGTCAGCTCTATGAATTGAAACAGGAGAACAGAGAGGTCCAGGACCTGAAGAACAGTTAGCAGTTCTCCCAGGGTCAGCTCAATGAGTTTAAACAGGAGAACAGAGAGTTCCAGGACCTGAAGAACAGTTTGCAGTTCTCCCAGGGTCAGCTCTATGAATTGAAACAGGAGAACAGAGAGGTCCAGGACCTGAAGAACAGTTAGCAGTTCTCCCAGGGTCAGCTCAATGAGTTTAAACAGGAGAACAGAGAGTTCCAGGACCTGAAGAACAGTTTGCAGTTCTCCCAGGGTCAGCTTGATGAGTTGAAACAGGAGAACAGAGAGGTCCAGGACCTGAAGAACAGTTTGTAGTTCTCCCAGGGTCAGCTCAATGAGTTTAAACAGGAGAACAGAGAGTTCCAGGACCTGAAGAACAGTTTGCAGTTCTCCCAGGGTCAGCTTGATGAGTTGAAACAGGAGAACAGAGAGGTCCAGGACCTGAAGAACAGTTTGTAGTTCTCCCAGGGTCAGCTCGATGAATTGAAACAGGAGAACAGAGAGGTCCAGGACCTGAAGAACAGTTAGCAGTTCTCCCAGGGTCAGCTCTATGAGTTGAAACAGGAGAACAGAGAGGTCCAGGACCTGAAGAACAGTATGCAGTTTTCCCAGGGTCAGCTCGGTGAGTTGAAACAGGAGAACAGAGAGGTCCAGGACCTGAAGAACAGTTTGTAGTTCTCCCAGGGTCAGCTCAATGAGTTTAAACAGGAGAACAGAGAGGTCCAGGACCTGAAGAACAGTTTGCAGTTCTCCCAGGGTCAGCTTGATGAGTTGAAACAGGAGAACAGAGAGGTCCAGGACCTGAAGAACAGTTTGCAGTTCTCCCAGGGTCAGCTTGATGAGTTGAAACAGGAGAACAGAGAGGTCCAGGACCTGAAGAACAGTTTGCAGTTCTCCCAGGGTCAGCTTGATGAGTTGAAACAGGAGAACAGAGAGGTCCAGGACCTGAAGAACAGTTTGCAGTTCTCCCAGGGTCAGCTCAATGAGTTTAAACAGGAGAACAGAGAGGTCCAGGACCTGAAGAACAGTTTGCAGTTCTCCCAGGGTCAGCTCGGTGAGTTGAAACAGGAGAACAGAGAGGTCCAGGACCTGAAGAACAGTATGCAGTTCTCCCAGGGTCAGCTCAATGAGTTTAAACAGGAGAACAGAGAGGTCCAGGACCTGAAGAACAGTATGCAGTTCTCCCAGGGTCAGCTCAATGAGTTTAAACAGGAGAACAGAGAGGTCCAGGACCTGAAGAACAGTATGCAGTTCTCCCAGGGTCAGCTCAATGAGTTTAAACAGGAGAACAGAGAGGTCCAGGACCTGAAGAACAGTATGCAGTTCACCCAGGGTCAGCTTGATGAATTGAAACAGGAGAACGGCAAGAGGACAGCAATCTGTAAGTCATTGAGAGAGGACATCAGTTCTGTGTGTGAATCCATGAAGTCTGATTTATCCGTCATTGTTATCTCAAGGGACAATCAAGGCGGAACAACATGTTGTGAACGGAATTGTAGAATCTCAACGTGAGACCTGGACGGAGTCTGAGGACAACTTGAGGGAAATTATCTCTGAAAAATTGAAGATGGACCACAGGGTGATTGAGGACTATCCTGAAGCTGTGCGCCAGAAGAGGAAAGAAATGATCCCAGCCATGAAAGCTGCCAGAGCGCGTGGGGACATTACTTACATCCGTTATGACAGGCTCATTGTCCACCCTCCCTCCCAGAAGCCTGGAAGGGATGAGAGAGCCAAGCCTATGGGTTTGTAGCTTCTACCCCGCAGCACACACACACCAATTGATTAATGGACTGCTGAATGTATATTTTTTTCTCTTGCTTGGTTTGCTCTTTTCAGTATAATGCCCATCTCTAGTAAGCTACCCAGGAAAGGGCTGAAAATAGCCCATATTAATATATGTAGCCTTAGAAATAAGGTTCATGAAATCAATCACTTGCTACTGCATTTGATGATACAGCAGTAGCAATACAAGGATATTACATCCATAAAAGAGACAGAAATGCATATGGGGAGGTGCTGCTGTGTGTATATATATATATATATATATATATATATATATATATATATATATATATATTCAGAACCATATCCCTGTAATGCTTAGAGAAGATCTTATGTCAAGTGTAATTGAAGTGTTGTGGTTGCAGGTTCACTTGGCACATCTAAAGCCTTTTCTTTTGGGGTGTTGCTATAGGCCACCAAATGTGAACAGTCAGTATCTAAATAATGTGTGTGAAATACTTGATAGTGCATGTGATGTAAACAGAGGTCTACTTTCTTGGGGACCTGAATATTGACTGGTTTTCATCAAGCTGTCCGCTCAAGAGGAAGCTTCTTACTGTAACCAGTGCCTGTAATCTGGATCAGGTTATTAATCAACCTACCAGGGTGTTTACAAACACTACAGGAACAAGATCATCCACATGTATAATCACATTTTTACTAATACTGTAAAACTTTTTTCTAAAGCCGTACCCATTGGATGCAGTGATCACAATATTGTGGCTATACCCAGGAAGGCCAAAAAGTTCAGACAGTTGGGCCTGAAATAGTGTATAAGATATCATACAAAATATTTAGCTGTGACTTATGTAGAAGTAAAAAATATTTGTTGGTCTGATGTGATTAATAAGGAGCATCCAGACGCTGCACTTGATGAATTTATGAAATTGCTTCTTCCAATTATTGATAAACATGCACCTGTTAAGAAACTGACTGTTAGAACTGTTACGGCTCCATGGATTGATGAGGAAATTAAAAACTGAACGGCTGAAAGAGATGGAGCAAAAGGAGTGGCTAATAAGTCTGGCTGCACATCTGACTGTCTAACTTGCTGCAAATTGAGAAATTATGTGACTAAACTCAACAAGAAAAAAGAAGAAACTGTATTATGAAGCCAAGTTCAATGATATAAAGAACGATGGGAAAAAAACGTGAGTACTTTAAATTATAGGCAGAAAGACTAATTCAACTGATCTTTCATCGAATCAGATGGCTTATTCATCACAATCATTTGACGTTGCCAATTATTTATATTTGGCAAACCTTAGGCAGGAAATGCCAATGAACAGTGAGCCATCGTATTCATGCATAAACAAAATTATAATAATGAAGAAGAAAAGCATTGCAAGTTTGAATTTTGGAAAGTTCGTGTGGGAGAGGTGGAAACATTATTGTTATCAATCAATAATGATAAACCCCCTGGCATTGACAACTTAGATTCAAAACTACTGAGGATGACTATGGCCACTCCTATCTGTCATATATTTAATCTGAGCCTAGAGGAAAGTCTTGTCCTCGGGCCTGGAGGGAAGCCAAAGTAATTCCGCTACCTAAAAGTGGTAAAGCGGCCTTTACTGGTTCTAACAGCAGACCTATAAACTTGCTGCCAGCTCTTAGCAAACTGTTGGGAAAAAATTGTGTTTGACCAAATACAATGCTATTTCTCTGTAAACAAATTAACAACAGACTTTCAGTATGCTTATAGAGAAGGGCACTCAGCATGTACTGCACTGACACAAATTACTGATGATTGGTTGAAAGAAATTTAGAATAAGAAGATTATGGGAGCTGTACTGTTAGATTTTAGTGCAGCCTTTGATATTATTGACCATAACCTGTTGGTGAAAAAAAACTTGTGTTATGGCTTTTCAACCCCTGACATATCATGGATTCAGAGCTATCTATCTACTAGAATTCAAAGGGTTATTTTTAATGGAAGCTTCTCTAATGTCAAACATGTAAAGTGTGGTGTACCGCAGGGCAGCTCTCTAGACTCTCTACTCTTTTCTATTTTTACCAATGACCTGCCACTGAACAAAGCATGTGTGTCCATGTATGCTGATGATTCAACCATATACGCATCAGCAACGACAGCTAATGAAGTCACTGAAACCCTTTAACAAAGAGTTGCAGTCTGTTTTGGAATTGGTGGCCAGTAATAAACTAAAACTAAGAGCATTGTATTTGGTACAAATCATTCCCTAAGTTCTAGACCTCAGCTAAATCTGGTAATGAATGGTGTGGCTGTTGAACAAGTTGAGGAGACTAAATTACTTGGTGTTACCTTAGATCGTAAACTGTCATGGTCTAAACATATAGATTCAATGGTTTTAAAGATGGGGAGAGGTCTGTCCGTAATAAAGAGATGCTCTGCTTTTTTTTTACACCACACTCCAACAAGCAAGTTCTGCAGGCTCTAGTTTAGTCTAATATTGATTATTGTCCAGTTGTGTGGTCCAGTGCTGCAAGGAAAGATCTAGTTAAGCTGCAGCTGGCCCAGAACAGAGTGGCACAACTTGCTCTTCATTGTATGCGCAATGCGCAGACCAGCTGGCTGGTGTGTTCACAGATATATTCAATCTCTCCCTATCCCAGTCTGTTGTCCCCACATGCTTCAAGATGGCACCATTGCCTTCTTGGGTACAGGGACAAAGGTAACTGAACTAAATGACTATCGCCCTGTAGCACTCACCTGTCATCATGAAGTTCTTTGAGAGACTAGTCAAGGTTAATTTCACTTCCACCTTACCTGCCACCCTAGGCCATCTTCAATTTGCATACCGCCCCAATAGATCCACAAACAATGCAATCACCACCACACTGCCCTATCCCATCTGGACAAGAGGCATACCTATGTAAGAATGCTGTTCATTGACTACAGCTCAGCAGTCAACACCATAGTACCCTCCAAGCTCATAATCAAGCTCGAGGCCCTGGGTCTGAACCCCGCCCTTTGCAACTGGATCCTGGACTTCCTTGCGGGTCGTCCCCAGGTGGTGAAACAACACCTCGTTGCTGATCCTCAACACTGGGGCCCCACAAGGGTGCGTGCTCAGCCCCCGCCTGTACTCCCTGTTCACCCATGACTGCGTGGCCAAGCATGCCTCCAACTCAATCATCAAGTTTGCAGACGACACAACAGTAGTAGGCTTGATTACCAACAACGATGAGGCAGCCTTCAGGGAGCAGCTGAGGGCTCTGGGAGTGTGGTGCCAGGAAAATAACCTCTCACTCAATGTAAACAAAACAAAGGAGATGATCATGGACTTCAGGAAACAGCAGAGGGAGCACCCCCCTATCCACATTGGTGGGACCGCAGAGGAGAAGGTGGAAAGCTTCAAGTTCCTTGGTGTACACATCACTGACAAACTGAAATGGTCCACCCACACAGACAGTGTGGTGAAGAAGGCGCAACAGCACCTCTTCAATCTCAGGAGGCTAAAGAAATGTGGCTTAAAACCTAAAACCCACAAAATTTTACAGATGCACAATTGAGAGCATCCTGTCGGGCTGTATCACCGCCTGGTACAGCAACTGCACCGTCCACAACCGCAAAGCTCTCCAGAGTGTGGTGCGATCTGCCCAACGCATTACCGGGGACAAACTTCCCGTCCTCCTGGACACCTACAGCACTACGCCATAGGAATGCGAAATATCATCAAGGACGTCAACCACCCGAGCCACTGGCTGTTCACCCCACTATCATCCAGAAGGCGAGGTCTGTACAGGTGCACCAAAGCTGGGGCCGAGAGACTGAAAAACAGCTTCTATCTCAAGGCCATCAGACTGCTAAACAGCCATCACTAGCACATCAGGGGCGGCTGCTTATAAACCGATAGGAGTCACTGGCCACTTTTAGAAATGGATCACTAGCCAGTTTAATAATGTTCCGTATCTAGCATTACTCATCTCATATGAATAAACTGCACTCCACACTATCTTAGTAACTTTTAAATTGTGTTTCCATATTGGATCACCCATTTCATATGTATATACTGTAGTGCACTCTATACTACACCACTGACTGTTAAACAGTAATCTCCAGCACATCAGAGGCTGCTGCCTATAGACATAGATTAGGAATCACTGGCCACTTTAATGTCTCCGTATCATCATTTTTTCTATTATTGTACCTTTATTTAACTAGGCAAGTCAGTTAAGAACAAATTCTTATTTTCAATGACGGCCTAGGAACAGTGGGTTAATTGCCTCGTTCAATAACATAACGCTAAACACGTGTATGTGACCAATAAAATGTGATTTGATTTGTAATCAGAGGGCTGATATTAATACTATGCATGCCAGTCTCTCTTTGCTAAGAGTTGAGGAGAGACTGACTGCATCACTTCTTTTCATAAGAAACATTGATGTGTTGAAAATCCCAAATTGTTTGCATAGTCAACTTACACACAGCTCTGACACACACACCCACCAGACATGCCACCAGGGGACTTTTCACAGTCCCCAAATCTAGAACAAATTCAAGAAAGTGTACAGTATTATATAGAGCCATTATTGCATGGAACTCTGTTCCATCTCATATTTCTCAAGTGAACAGCAAATCTGGTTTAAAAAAAACAGATGATAAAGCAACACCTTACGGCACAACGCCTCTCCTATTTGACCTAGATAGTTTGTGTAAGCATTGATATGTAGGTTACGTGTGCCTTTAAAATGTTTTATGTAGTTCTGTCCTTGAGCTCGTCTATTAATGTTCTGTATTATGTCATGTTTAATGTGTACCCCAGGGGTCGGATTCACAAAACATTACTTATGAAAAAAACATAAGAAGTTTCTTAAGGAACAAAATAGGAAGTTCTTAAGAGTTCGTAAATGCAATTCCTCAAAATGTTCTTAGGAATTTGTAAATATCTTTAAGATCTTCGTAAATATCTTCTTATGTGGCATTGACATTAGTGACGTGCTTGACACCAATAAATAAACCTGTGACAGGGAAGGTAAAAACATTTTTGCGGTTATTTCGTTATTTTTCATACATTATAGCAATCTGACTAGCTATATCAAAATCAAAAATGCATACAAAGAGATTGAAGTCATGGTGGAGGAAATGGCAGCCAGGAAAAGGTTGATGTTGGGGAGACTTGATAACTGTGGGGTCACTGCAGAGACCAAAAAGAAAGGCTGGGCGAGAGTGGCCGAGTCGGTCTCTGCCATCGGGGGTATGGCAAGGGACAGTGACGCCATAAAAAAGAAGTGGTTCGACATCAAGTCGGCTGCTAAGAAGGGAGCTGAGAGACCATTCATGTGGACCAGCTGGAGGAGAAGGTGACGTCCATCATAAAGATGGTGGTAGAGGGACTGCGCGGCCAGTAAGTTAGTTGGCTACGTTAACTAGCTAACATGTAAAGACATTATAGCCAACATTAGCTAACGTTAATATCGTTAGCTAAGTCAGCCAAGTTCTTCTTTGCAAATTGACGAGATAGCGCTAGCTGTTTAACACTTCTAGAATATTTTAATATATTGTTAATTACTAGCTAGCTAGATAATGCGTGTATAATTTGTATTCTTGCTGTATTTAAATATCCGGTAGCCAACTGTGTCTGTAGCGCAAGACAATGTTCATGGTTACAAAAGTATCCATTTATCTCAAGACGAGTTTAGCTGTCCTAAAGTTAAATCATTATTTTCAAGAATCCCATTTATTCTTAACTTTTTTCTTAGGAAGAAACTTAGGAAAACCATTAAGAACATTTCCAATAACTTTATTGAGGAATAGCAACTTTGCTTAACTTTTTTCTTAAGTCTATAGTTAAGGAAAAAAATGGCAGTTAAGAAATTTCTTCTTAAAAACTTCTTCGGGGTCGGTGTCCCTTCCACGGGACGGTTGAGCTAACGTAGGTTAATGCGATTAGCATGAGGTTGAACATTTCCCAGGACATAGACATATCTGATATTGGCAGAAAGCTTAAATTCTTGTTAATCTAACTGCACTGTCCAATTTACAGTAGCTATTACATTGAAAGAATACCATGATATTGTTTGAGGAAAGTGTACAATTTTGAACATAGGAAGTTATTAATAAACAAATTAGGCATATTTGGCCAGTCTTGATTCAAAATTTTGAACAGTAATGCAATAGTTCATTTGATCAGTCTAAAACTTTTCACATACACTGATGCCATCTAGTGGCCAGAATGTATATTGCACTTGGGCTGGAATAGTACATTATGGCCTCTCTTGCATTTCAAAGATGGTACAAAATAAAATACAAAAGAACGGTTGGTTTTTTCTTTGCATTATCTTTTACCAGATTTGTGTTATATTCTCCTACATTCCTTTCACATTTCCACAAACTTCAAAGTGTTTCCTTTCAAATGGTACCAAGAATATGCATATCCCTGGTTCGGGGCCTGAGCTACAGGCAGTTAGATTTGGGTATGTCATTTCAGGCGAAAATTGAAAAAAAGGGGCGGATCCTTAAGAGGTTGTTAAGAAGGTTTTGTGAATCCGGCCCCAGGAGAGTAGCCGCTGCTATTGCAACAGCTAATGGGGATCCTAATAAAACACAAAGAAATACCAACTACCATTACAGAAAATAATACTGCCTAGCAGTGCACAGCAACCAGACTTAACCCTCAACTACCACTACAGACTATATACACACTACCTAGAGCTGCATTAACCCTTAACTGCCTACCACGGCAACTAGACTTAACTACAATTTTAAAGGGTAGACTGTGATATGACGTAGATTCAGAAAGTAATCAGCATAGTGGGTCAATTTCCGCAACAACTAAGAGCAATGAAGCGCAAGGCTCAACTTCTCTGTTTTGGTCCCGTGACTACCATCCTGGAAGAGCGAACCCGTGCACATGCGCAGATGCTGTGTGAGACTGTGTAAGAGCAAAGTCTTGCATCTCGCTGATCTAAATATCTGCGGTGCTGCTCTGAATTAGAGGAATCAATGTTATCACTCCACATACAATGGAGTCAACGGATGATTAACTATAGGTCCAGTAAATGGAAAACTGAGAAGGGCTTTTAGTGGGGCATAATAAGGGTCAGCCCATCATGGCCTGTGAGAGAGCAGTGGCACCCTATGGGGCGGTCTGTAAGGACCCTGTCATGCCAGAGGCTGTCCAGTTGGTTGCCCGTCGAGACGGCTGGCTAGAGGGGCTATTCTGGTTCTCACAGCACTGTGACAAAGACCGCCTTTAACTGTGTAGTTATTAGACAATGGCTAGCTACCCTCCCATTCCTTACCTCTGCCACACAGCCAATAGGAATAGAGCATGCTCTGTAGACAACAACAAGAGGTGTGGGGAGGGTGTGATGGGGAGGGCATGAGGGGGGAACAGGGTGTAGGGTGGAGAGGCGTGTGTCTGTGTGGAGGAGGATGCTCCACAAAGCTCTGAATTGGGTCAATGAGGATTTGAGTAAAGTAGGCCAATCTGTGTCCCTCTGAAGACGTCTCCTCATATAGAGCGTCTCCTCACTGTACCAACACACACTCACCAATTAACAGAAGGTTATATCTGACAATGCTGCTGTCGCTACGTGTGGTGCCGTAAAACCAAGGTGCATGAACTGACATGTTAAACCTTTCAACTCAGAGCTGCCGTCATCCCGTATACGCAATGAAAATGTCAGATTTTGTAATTGATGAGTGCCTAATGCAGTGGCTGTACAGTAACATGCTATACGTTACGTCAGAGCTCAGGTTCTGCGCTATACAGTGCTGTATTGGTTTTGACTGACAGTCGTTCTGAACTTGAGGACCGCGCGCCACAAGAAGATGCCCCCATCCCTCCAGCTAAATTGGGCTACTTTTGCACGTGTTGTTCTCAAAGTGAGGACAATGCTTTAAATCATGAGGAGTCGATGTGTTCTGAAAGATGAGATTTGTATTTATTATGAATCCCCATTAGTTTCTGCCAAGGCACCAGCTACTCTTCCTGGGGTCCAGCAAAATGAAGGCAGTTTATATAATTTTAAAACATTACTCCACCACATATCTACAGTACTAAATCCATGTGTATGTATAGTGTGTATGTTATCCTGTGTGTGTGCGTGCATGTGTCTGTGCCAATGTTTGTGTTGCTTCACAGTCCCCGCTGTTCCATAAAGTGTTTTTTTAATCTGTTTTTTAAATGTAATTTTACTGCTTGCGTCAGTTACTTGATGTGGAATGGAGCTCCATGTAGTCATGGCTCTATGTAGTACTGTGTGCCTCGCATAGTCTGTTCTGGACTTGGGGACTGTGAAGAGACCTCGTGGCATGTCTTGTAGGGTATACATGGGTGTCTGAGCTGTGTGCCAGTAGTTCAAACAGACAGATCTGATGTTGAGGAGTATAATAAATATAACTTTGATGTCATACAAGCAAACCACACACCCATGAGTCTAAACGTGCACTTCACATTTCCATTTCCAGTATCAACGTTTATGATCTCCACATTGGCAGTAGAATAAAGCTTTCAAATGATGCCCACCTGACACAGATTGCGATTTATAATGGAACTTTTTTGGATTGCGTAAACAGCAACAGTAATTGTGTGATTCTGGGGACGCAAGGCTGTGTTCCAAACAAAAAACTACAAGTGTGTTTGTTTCAGTTCCTCAATGGTAAAGCTAAGAGAGCTCAAAAAAAGCACCTTATCATTGAAGGCTCTTTCCTTGAGTCATAAAGGTGCATTAACATGACGTAGGAACTGTACACAGTTGGAAGAAGTGTGTGACCACTTGGAGACACCAGTTAGATCTCACACTCAATCCCTTCTAATAGTTTCTCCTCATCTTGCACCTTCTCCAAATATTAGTATCATGTTACTGAACGTATCCAGAGTATTCTCACATTTCATTATCAATAAATGCTGTGAAAAGTACAGTAAATGTAAAACGCACATCAAATCAACAGTGTAATGTTTGGATTCATCCTTGTGTCAGGTGACCTGTTGTGTCCTCACTGTTTGGTCTGATCATTTCCCCATAATGTCCAAAGTGTAATCTTTTAATTGCTATCATGGTCATGCATATGATTTGTATAGTTCTTCTGTTAGAAACATTTCAATTTGGCCATTTCCACAATGTAAGAGGTTCCCATGCGGCTCAGTTGGTAGAGCATGGCACTTGCAATGCCAGGGTTGTGGGTTCGATTTCCCCAGAGACCAGTACAAACATATATGCACTCACTATTGTAAGTGGCTCTGGATAAGAGTGTCTGCTAAATGACTCACTACTGTAAGTGGCTCTGGATAAGAGTGTCTGCTAAATGACTCACTACTGTAAGTTGCTCTGGATAAGAGTGTCTGCTAAATGACTCAAATGTAAATGTAAGGGGTTACTGACTACAATTCATTGGCCTATTCAATAACTATAAGGATCATTTCTTCTTGAATTTCAATGTATATGTTTTCCTTTACACCACTAAAGCCAGTAGCAGACTGTATACCTCAGAAGAAGAGATTCTTTCCAAACAGACCCTGCAGCTCTGTCTGAAAACAACACGAATTGACCTCAGGAAAAATGAGGAGACACCCTATACAACAAGAGACTCAAACCCACACATCAATGGTTTATAACTACCTCAGAAAAGGAGAGACCTTGGAAAAAGGAGAGAGAGAAAGGTCCTTAACAACAGTGGAGGAGGTTTAAAGAGTCTGGCAGCTCAGACTGGACACTATTGTAGCTGTGTATTTTATGGCGTCCATTTCACTGGCCACAAAAGGGACCGGTGTGTGTGTGCTGTCACACGTTAAGTTAGCTGGTGTAGGCCGCTCTCTTTTTCTCTGTTTATGGCCTCCAACAGTGACACATAGTCACACACGCACACTGATCCACCAATCCACAAAAATGTACTATGCACTGGAGCACGTCTACTTATTTAGTTTCTTTCTTGTTTTGGCTGTATTTTTCTCCATCTTGTATTTCAGTTGAAGTATTCAGAGCAGTCACTGCATTGCAAACAGCACTCATCCCTTTCCTATGCTCACTGACTTAAGACTTAAACAGAGAGAAGGGGATGGCGTTTAAAAAGACACTTTAGGGAGGGAGAGAGGGACAGACGGAAAGGGATGAACAGATTTTACAGACAGTACAGAAAGAGCGAATCTGGCTGCTTTTAAGTGAGAGGGGACGCACAGACAATCATAGTACACTATAATTATCTCAGAGGGGTAAGTTGCTTTTCTATTTTTATTGATCATTAGTAGCAGTTAAGTAGCAATTAGTTGTACTTCTATAACAAACAATTGTATTTATTTCTCATAAGTGTGTGGAAAAATCAAGGAAAAGTGAAAAGGACAGAGAGGGCAAGGGGGAGAGATGAAGAGTTGATTATGATCCACAGCTAACTAACACATTCCCTCTCCTAAGAACAGCACAACACTGTAACCCAGATCTGTCACACACATACACACTGACTGCACTGATTACCAGTCCAACTCCTGGACACAAAGACCTGCTGAGAAATTAAACTGTCAGCGTATCAGGTGGATGAGGGAAAATAAAAATGGCTGGCATTACATTTGTTCTCATTTTAATTTCAGTAGTGTTCCCTGACGTATACTGTCCCAAATCATTTATTTAGCCTCACACACACACACACACACTGCTGGGAGCACAAATAGTTATCTTTCCCAAAGGTCTCTCGTTCCCACCACTCGGATAAACAACTCCAGACAACAGATCCATTCTGCTGGTGTTGGCAGAGGGAGCATGTTAAAGAAACTAAACTATGTACACAGTTTCAAACTATAACAGATGAATGGCACCTCAGAACAACAGTGTGACCAAACTGTGCTACACAGCCAGGAGGTTTCAATGAGGCTGGGAAACATTTACTCAACAAGGATAGATACCATTCATTACTGAAAATGATGGAATTACATAAAGGTGTGGGAGAGAGACAGAGACACAGACACACAGACACACAGACACACAGAGACAGAGACAGAGACAGAGACAGAGAGAGAGCGAGACAGAGAGACACAGAGACAGAGAGAGACAGAGATGGGGAAAGGATCCAGCTCTGGGTTCTATTACCGAGATGTGTTTGCTAAACCCCTCCAGTGTTGAGCTGTGGAACATGATGGAGCTCCCACAGCCTCTCACAGCAGAGCAGCCTTCCAGTGAGCCAAGTTTGGTCAGCTGTTATAATGGCCAGCTGCAGAGCGGTGTGTGTTACCGTCCATAACCTCTGGTTCCGTCCTAATGTTTAAAAAGAGAGTAACACACACACACACACACACACCTGCTGCACTGCATTTGGAGGAGGGGGGCACCCACATGACCGTTAACGTTTCAACTCCAACAGTTGCACATAAACAGCCTGGAGAATCCATCCCAGTGCATGTGACGAGGGCAGCACGTGGTCTTCTACCACCTGTCAGTTGACACAGCACCTTTCCCTTGCCCCGTCACGTACTTCTACCATGCAAGCTCACACATGCTTACTTCAGTGTTAGGGTCTAGGGTCTTCCTCCTCTTTGTCCAACATTACACCAACATCCTGCTTCTGACTGGTAGGGTCCTGTTGTAGCAGAAACCCCCAACCCTAACTAACCCAGCAGGAAATTAATGAGTAACTGATTTATGGCAATGACACACTCTTACCCACAAACATCACACACACACCTTATGCCATGGTACACGACAGAGAGAGGTAGTAACACTCCTTCTGTGACTCAGACTGCTGGTGTGTGTGTGAGTTAGTGTGTGAAATTGTAAGAGTCTTAGTGTGGTGGTGGGCGTTACTGATACCTGAGGGAGTTGATGTACAGTAATGTTCAGTGGAACAATAACTGCCAGTCAGTTAGATGACATTATAACAGACAGCAGACGTGGAAATCCTTTATGGCTTTTGAGTGTGACTAAGAATAACCGCTTCAACTGTGTGTGTTTGTCAGGGCCATAGGCTACAGCCCTGCTTGTCTGTTCTGTAAATCAGCAGACCAGCTCAGCACTCCCTCTCCTCGCTGCTTTACTCAGCACACGCACCTACTGATACGCTTGCCCCTCTGCTTGCCCCTCCCTGACTCTCTGAACTTTCCCCTACTCTCCATTTCCCTCCCCCTCACCCTGTACCAGTGAACCAGTTTCCCTTCAGGCTGGTCTGGTTTTCTCTGCTTCATTCGTTCCGTTGTATTTGGCCATCACACACACACACACAGACACACACAGAGTGCGCGTTCACACAAAACACACAGGAAAGCCAGGTAGGGCATGTGTGAGCCTGTGTAGGACCCAGAGGGGGTGTGTGTGTTAGTAGTCTGGCTGCTATGGTAACCAGAGGGGCCCACTAAAGCTCCTAATCTCTAATTTGTCCGTCATTAGTCAGACACAGAGAGGGAGGAGAGAAAGAGAGAGAGAGAGGAGAGAGCGGGAGAGAGAACAGGAGAGAGCAGGATAGGGGAGAGGGAGAGAGAGAGAACAGGAGAGAGAGCAGGATAGGGGAGAGGGAGAGAGAGAGAACAGGAGAGAGAGCAGGATAGGGGAGAGGGAGAGAACAGGATAGGGGAGAGGGAGAGAGAGAGAAGGATAGGGGAGAGGGAGAGAGAGAGAGAGAGAACAGGAGAGAGAGCAGGATAGGGGAGAGAGAGAGGAGAGAGAGCGGGAAAGAGAACAGGAGAGATAGCGGGATAGGGGAGAGAGCGGGATAGGGGAGAGGGGTAATGTAACCCAACCCAGAGAGTCCCTGAAGGAAGTGGTGCATTAAAGCAGGAAGCAGCAAATGCCTGATAATAGGTGACTGGGGGTTCAGGAGGTCAGTGAGCACACACACAGCCATTTACGTCTCTCTACAGGTTCAGTAGAAGTGTTCTATAAAACAGAGAGCAGGCCAAGGTCCAAACATAGGGTATTATCCTGGGCGCCTACCTAGTACCTACCATCCTGTCTGGCCATCCCTGTCCCTTCCCCAGGATGCTGGCTAAACACGCCGGGCATACGGCTAACACCCTGACGTGTGTGACGCACAACCAGTGTCCCACAGATACACACAGTGAGGTAGAGCTCTGGCACCTCAACATGCCAACACTATTTCTATTCAGAGATGGGATAGGCAATGAGAAGAGGGGGGGAATGTGTTGGTCTGTCTGACATGTCATTAAGAAAGGTACGTACAGCACATAGAAGCTCTCATCTGTAGACGAGGTATTTTCCGTCTTCTAAAGACTCTTGGACCAGCTAGGCCTCTCCTCTGCCTTTATCTGACCCACTGAAGAAAAGAAGATTTAGGAAACATGGCAAGTAGCAAAGCAGTGTGTTTTGGGTGTTAGAATGTTCTAGAAGTGTCAAGCATGGTGTGTTTGGAATGTTACAGGCAGGCAGGTAGTTGTTGGCTCGGGGGACTGGTTCCATAGCCTAATAGTTCCATGCTGCCAGAGTTTTGTTGGGTGTTGCGCTGAGCAACAGTAATCCCATGATGCTTTGGGAGCAGCAGGCTTTGACTTGATCAGAGCTCTATGGGTACAAATAATCCTAAACAGACACATCCCCTCTAAGGGAGGCCACTGGGTGTGTGTGTGTGTGATAGATGTGGTCTGTACGGCTGATAAGAAGAAAGATACAGCCAAATTGTGGTATGTGGCCGTTTGTGTTTCAAGTTTCATTAGTCGTATGTACGGGATATGCATGGTATACATCGTCCAACAAAATGCTTCTTGCAGGTTACTTCTCGACAATGTAACAACAACAATAAAATGTGAGTGACTGAGTGAGTGACAGAGACAGAGAGATAGACTACTTTTGCTCATGTCTGTATTTCTCCTCCTGAATCCAGAGGTAAATTATGTCGTTTGGGAATTTCAGGCAGAACTAGGCAGAACTCCAGGACTTAGAACAACAGGAAAACTAGACAGGATTTACACACGGGACATGAGAAACGACACCAGAGGCAACATTTCACCTCTACCACGGCTACCTCTCTTCCCACCCTTTACCATACCTCTTTAGTTTTCAACCTCCCTCTCCAACTACCACTACTGCAGAACCACTACAATACATTGTACAATCTTATGAAATATTTACCAATCTGTACATCATACTACGAAAAGCCTAAATAGGCCTACATCCCCACCTCTGCCTATTGATAAAGTATGTCAGACTAACTCTGATATCTCGAAAACGCTTCATATTCATGTGGGCTGTACAGATCTGGACTTCTCTGCTATAATGTGTGTGATGGCCTTTGTGTGGTGCAGTTCTGCCTTGGTTCACTGCCTAGCCATACTGCAGCTCCAATAAAAATGGATAATGTGAGGCAGAAAAAGTCGCCATTTGCTCTCACTTTTATACTGATAAACAACGTCGAGCCCAGTAGAGAGACAGCGTGTGAGTGAGTGCACGTGATCGTTCAGGAGAACGCCGGAACATTGATTGGATTGAGGATAGCAGATGAGATAGCCAGCATTAAAATACGTGCCTAAATCTGGTAGGGCCTTGGGGTTTCACGTGCACTGCAGTGAGTGAGTGTTACAATAGCGTCAGTAAACAAACATTCTATTTGCATTCTGTTCGGTACAATTCTATTGTGCGTGTTCAACACCATCACTTCAGAATCAAACTCGCCCCTCTACCACAGTGGAATTCACCAACAGGCTGGGCCACATCTCTCACATAACAGACATGAGTCTATAAAGCCTAGCCAGCCACCCCCCATAAGGCATTGTCTGGTGTGTAAACCATAACCGGCTGTACAGAACTCTACCATATGTACAGACCCTATATTTTATGGAGAATACATATGAACCTTCACCATCTGACACTTCAAAGCACACGGGTCATGGTGTGTGTGAATATATATATATATATATAGAATGTGTGTGTGTCTAACTGAGATGATGATGATGAGAGGGGAAAGGTCAACATTGGTCTTACTGAGCGACAATGGAGGTTATGAATGTGTTATTATTACACAACGTGTCATTATCCTACCATTATTACCCTGAACACTCGTCTGGTAGCTGGAGATCATGTCGGCCTGTTCTGCCGTCCTTCGCACAACCTTTACACTTGCTTTGTCTGGAACAAAACCCCGGCCTTCTGGTACACGAGTGAACGTAGCCAGAAGTAGTGTCCTGTGCTGTAGTCTGGTTGTAAATGGTTGTAGCAGAGGGAGGGACATCAAAGCCCTGTGTGAGAGTCTGGTCTGAGGCAGGGTGAGATTTGACTATGTGGTGACACTCTGCCATCCCCACGCCAGGACCAGACCACAGCCCTCAGCTCCAAACACTGACCAGCAGGATGCACCTGTAATGAGGAAGAAGACTTGCTCTATCACTCTCCTGCGCTCCTCCTCCTTCATGTCTCTGAAACATGAGTAGACAACCAGCTATAAGAGCTCAAGCTTTGATACTGACTTACCCTTAAGTATACCGTCTTCCTTCCCTCCCCTCAGCCCAGTGCCCCTAGAGCCTCTACAACAACAGGCCCATGCCAAGTATTCAATTCTGCACTCTGCATTCTGATGGTGAAAACCTCGGTAACACTAATCTCAGTGATGTTGTAATGAAGTTAGCCTAGGTTAAACAGAAATAGCTTTAAAAAGAGGTAAACGGCTGTAAATGGAGGTAAGCGGCTGTAAATGGAGGTAAACGGCTGTAAATGGAGGTAAACGGCTGTAAATGGAGGTAAACGGCTGTAAATGGCTATAAATCCAGAATAATAGTGACAGAAGCTCTAAATACAGAAGTAGCCTCCAGAAACACTTGACACACAAACCCTTTGCATCGTGTCCTCTACTTAATCTGTAATGATCTGAAAAGAGTTGGAAGAAATAGTGAAAGTAACATGGCGGAAGCACGTCATGGCTGTCTTTCACCTGCTCAACTCTCTCATATCAGCACAGAACGAGGAGAGGAGACAGAGGAATGAAGTCACTTCAGAGGACCAGAGAAACAGTTAGGTAGTTAGGCAGTGAAGCCTAGGTTCTGTAGACCTTGGCCCTGATATGCATATTCTGTCATTTATGGGCCTAAAATGGAAGTGTGCTATTCTGTCATGCATGACTAGCAGTGTGTATGGCCTGCATGGTTATAATGAACTCAGCACACTAAACACTGCTAGGACTTACACAAAGAAAATAAACATGCCCAGCTCCCTTTCTGATGATAGACTGGGTCTACGTCGCTCACATATCTTATGGCAGACAGTCTTAATGCCAATCATTTCTGGATTAAGTTGCAACCACAGGGGGCCTCCCGGGTGGCGCAGTGGTCTAGAGCACTGCATCGCAGTGCTATGCTGCGCCACCAGAGTCTGGGTTCGCGCCCAGGCTCTGTCGCAGCCGGCCGCGACCGGGAGGTCCGTGGGGCGACGCACAATTGGCTTAGCGTCGTCCGGGTTAGGGAGGGTTTGGCCGGTAGGGATATCCTTGTCTCATCGCGCTCCAGCGACTCCTGTGGCGGGCCGGGCGCAGTGCGCGCTAACCGAGGGGGCGGGTGCACGGTGTTTCCTCCGACACATTGGTGCGGCTGGCTTCCGGGTTGGAGGCGCGCTGTGTTAAGAAGCAGTGCGGCTAGGTTGGGTTGTGCTTCGGAGGACGCATGACTTTCGACCTTCGTCTCTCCCGAGCCCGTACGGGAGTTGTAGCGATGAGACAAGATAGTAATTACTAGCGATTGGATACCACAAAAATTGGGGAGAAAAGGGGATAAAATTTAAAAAATAAAAATAAAAATAAAAAGTTGCAACCACAACATTCTCCTTCCTGGCCCAGTGTCATATGGTCAGAGGCAACGTTGTTGTACAAACATGACATCAGGTTATACTGGGGCGCTTGTATCTTTATCTAGCAGCATATTCATCTGTTATGTCATGTTAAATGGCCAAACTGTCCTGTCAACACTAGATACTGGTCAGTGAATGACTGAGAGCAAGACAGTTCACACCAGCCTACATTCTGGTCGACACAAATACACTCCGACTTCCCTCAGTAGAGAGAGTAAAACCTTTGCTGTCTTCTGGTTATGATTATCAAAGATATCATCTCTCCCATCCCCCAAAACAACACGTACAGGCAAACACGCATGCATGGATCCACGCGCACACACACCATAACGTCTCACTCAAATCATCCAAAGTCCTGTCTCAGCAATAAGACACTCAAAGCTAATAGGATCAGTGTCGACGAACTCTGACCTCATAGAACAGAGACAGATGGAAACAGACAGACAGGGGGGGAGGAGAGGGTGAGATGGGGTCACCGAGGTAAAGGAGAGGGGGAGGGGTTGAACTTGACCCCGGTGGGGTGCCGTGTGGGGGGGTTTAGGAGCTGCTTTACAAGCTGGATCAATGTTGACACGACACGCGCTGCTAGAGGACAGGATAATGCATTTATAAAGGGGATAATGAATACTAACGTATAATAATGAGGTTATGAATGCATGATACATAATACACAACATTAATAACGTCTGTGAATAGAAAGACATGGTTATAAACGTGTAATAGGCCTACACCATTTATAACCAGTCATTGGAGGATGACAACACATTGCATAATAATAACAACCTTGTAGGCACGTATGAAGACATTGGTTATAAAAAAAATAATAATATTTATTTCCCTTCACTTTCCTACGTCTGCCTTATCACGGTTCTGTATTCCACATGCCCATATGGAAAAGGACTCTGCCTTGCCTGCACCTGCTTACACAGTGAAACGTGTATTTATCCACACAGAAAGACACACACACTGCAACGTGTCAGTGTTTATAGACCGCTAACAGCAGTGATAGATCCCTGTGAGGGAGAGGAGCGCTAGCCATAGCCCGTCCTGTGTGTGTTTCTCTCTCGTCCAGGCAGTCATGTCCATGACATGTTTACTATGGGCTGGCTATCAGATAAGTAGCTTTCCAATCAGCAGGACCTGAGCAGGCTACATAGGTAGGGCCTCTAATTTGGCCTTGGGATAAAACAGACTGACTGGGATACCTGCCAGTGACAGACAGTTCAGCAGAGACATAAACAACAGTATGTTTTTCATCCAAAACAACATTGAGGAATATGATAAGTAACACTTTACTTAATACCCAGTGTCGTAACACATTCATAACCATGTCATAATAGCTAACACAACATGGTCATAACACTGCAGTGACATATATTGCGTTATTTTATGACATGTTATGACACCTAAAGTAAAAAATGACATTTATTCTACATTATAGAATAATAGTGAAGACATCAAAACTATGAAATAACAAATATGGAAACAAGTTACCTTTGCTGCAGATTAAAAGTTAATTTGAGTTAACGCAAATAAATGCTTCAGAATTCAAGTAAAAGACACATCTCAACATAAACTGTTCAGAGGAGACTTCATGAGCCAGGCTTTTGTGTGTGAATTGCTGCAAAGAAACCAATACTAAAGTACACCAATAATAAGAAGAGACTTGCTTGGGGCAAGAAACACAAGCAATGGACATTAGACCGGTGGAAATCTGTCCTTTGGTCTGATGAGTCCAAATTTTAGATGTTTGGTTCCAACCGCTGTGTCTTTGTGAGACGCAGAGTAGGTGAACGGATAATCTCAGCATGTGTGGTTCCCACCGTGAAGCTTGGAGGAGGTGTGATGGTGCTTTGCTGGTGAGACTGTCTGATTTATTTAGAATTCAAGGCACACTTAACCAGCATGGCTACCACAGCATTCTGCAGCGATATGCCATCCCATTTGGTTTGCGCTTAATGGGACTATCATTTGTTTTTCAACAGGACAATGACCCAACACACACCCAGGCTGTGTAAGGGCTATTTGACCAAGAAGGAGAGTGATGGAGTGCTGCATCAGATGACCTGGGCTCCACAATCACCCGACCTCAACCCATTTGAGATGGTTTGGGATGAGTTGGACCGCAGAGTGAAGAAAAAGCAGCCAACAAGTTCTCAGCATATGTGGGAACTACTTCAAGACTGTTGGAAAAGCATTCCGTATGAAGCTGGTTGAAAGAATGCCAAGAGTGTGCAAAGCTGTCATCAAGGCAAAGGGTGGCTACTTTGAAGAATCTCAAATCTCAAATATATTTTGATTTGTTTAACACTTTTTTGGTTACTACATGACTCCATGAGTTATTTCATAGTTTCGATGTCTTCACTATTATTCTACAATGTAGAAAATAGTAAAAAATTTAATATATTAAAAAATGCAATGAGTAGGTGTAACCAAACTTTTGACTGGTTCTGTGTATAGAACTATATCAGAAACATACTGTTGACACGTGGACTATGGTGTAATGGAATGTTTTGTCTTGTGTGGTAGGTTGACACCTATGTAGATGTCATAACCAGTCATAAAATAAAACAATATATATCACAACAGGTCTAACTATATGTCAGTGTTATGACCATATTATAAAAACAGGTTATGTCAGCTGTTATGACATGTTATGACACGGTTATGACCGTGTCATAACGTGTTATGGGTGTCAAATTGTTATCATATGATTTTGACCGTCAATAAGGTAATAATGATTTGGTTGTTAAGCAGGCAGTTAACCTACACGTCACATATACTGTGTGTGTGTGTATGTGTACTTCCTGTGTAGAGAGGGTGTGTACTGTATACCACACTGTACATATGCATGTGTGCCAAACAGATCTGTAACGGATCCTCTCCCCCAGGTCTGTTCACAACGAACCCCCCTCTCCTATTCTTCCCCCTCTTGCTGAAGCACGTGTGGGAAGATTGCATGTTTTATTTATCAATTCTTGGCTCCATTCTTCCAGTAAATTCCAGGCTGTGGTGCAAGAAGCCAAGAAACCCTCCCTGGGTTTTTTCTGCTGTCATTCCCCATTGCTAGCATGCAGATTGAGCCCTACGCACACGCTTATACACACACAAAGGAGAGGCATGCTCATCTCTGCCAGGAAACCCCCCCCCCCAAAAAATGGGAAAATCGTCAGCAAACCCCGTGGAAAACAAGGAGAAAGGAGAGCCTCTTGATAGAGGAGGAATCATTTATCTTCTTTCTTTCCCAATAAGATCAGAAAGACTAGAGGATATACAGCAGAGGCGGAAATAATTGACACCCTTGATAAAGATGAGCAAAAATTACTGTAAAATAAATAATTTAAATACTGAGCTATAATGTGGGGGACATTATATTGTATACTAATACAATTTCTCAGAGAAAGAGATTTTATTTAACAAGTCAACAAACAAAAACATTTCTCCAAAAAAGGTAGGGGTCAAAATGATTGACACCTCTGTTTCCAATACCTTTCAATACCTCCCCTTGTGAGGAGAACGGCACTGAGCCTTCTCTGAAATGTTTGAGGAGTTGACGAACACACTGGGAAAGATCTTAGACCATTCCTCCATACAGAACCCTTCCAGATCCTTCAAATCCTTCATCAGTCCTTATGGACTGCCCTCTTTAATTCAAACCACAGGTTTTCAACGGGTTTCCAGTCCGGAGACTGAGATAGCCATTGCAAAATGTTGAGACCAATTAACCATTTTTGTGGATTTTGACGAGTGCTTGCAGTTATTGTCTTGCTAGAAAATCCACTTGCGAACAAGTTTCAGCCTCCAGGCAGAGGCAACCAGGTCTTCGAATAAAATGTCCTGGTACCTGGTAAAGTTCATGATGTCGTTGACCTTAACAAGGGCCCCAGGAACAGTGGAAGCAAAACAGCCCCATAACATCAAAGATCCACCACCATAGTTTACAGTAGGTATGGGTTTATTTTCTGCTTATGCATTCTAATTTCAACATCAAACCCAACACTGGTGTGATTGGCCAAAGAGCTCTATTTTCATGTCATCTAACAAATGCAAACGCCTGGATATTGCTAAAACGGCATTTTGCACATATTGGAACCAGTGCCTTGGTCAGATTAAATGAAAATAGAGCTCTTTGGCCACACACACCTGTGTTGGGTTTGGCGTAGAAATTGGAGTGCATAAGCAGAAAAGAGCCCCATACCTACTGTGAAATATGTTGGTGGATTTTTGGATGAAAGAGGGCAGTCCATAAGGGCAGACGAAGGATATCAAGGATCTGGAAGGATTCTGGATGGATGTGTTTTCCAACTCTTTTAGAAAAAGGGTCAGTGCCATTATCCTCTCAAGGTGCGTATTGAAAATGTATTGAAAACAGGGGAGCCAATAAAAATATTACAAAAAATATTTCTCTGAGCAATTGTATTAGTAAAAAAGCATACAATAGAGCATACAATAGAGCTCAATATTTTAATTATTTATATTATACAGTAATTTGCTCATCTTTATCAAGGGTGACAATTTCAGACCCGCTGTAGCCGTGCTCTGCCTATAGGCTAGATAAAGACAGGGGCCTGGGTCTATAGTATAATGTGTTAGATAGTCAGCAGCCTGGAGCTCTGTTGGCACTGTGGCTAGGGCACAAAGCCCAGCCGATCCACTGCGTTCAGAGGGAGGAGGGGACAGGGAGGGATGGATTGCCATGCAGAAAATTACTTTTGCATATTGTATTACAATTCAGATTAACCACGCAGAGTAATGGGATTAGAACGCTGAACGCTTTCCAAAGGCGGGGGATGGAGAGCTCTAATGAACTCACAACAAAGGTGGCATATGAGTTGGAATATAGAGGGAGCCCCGCAGGTATCTCAGCGTCGGCAGGGGGGTAAATTACGTGACCATGCGTTCATTCGAGTATGTAAGGCTACATTTTGGTAGGCCTGATAATGATTATTACAATGACGCGTCTCAGTTATTTCCATCCTGGCGTCAGAACATTTGCTAAAATAACAAGGAAATAAGCACACTTGACCCAATTAGCAGCAAATTGGTGCATATCAAGGTCCATTTAAAAAAAATAGTCTATGTGGCTTTAAATCGCGATTACTTCCACTCCTTTCCAACATGCAGTGAAAATAAATAAAAATACGCCTTTTTTTACCTTCCTTTTGGAGGGTGACAGAAAGCTGAAAAGACAAATGAACATGAAAATGGGAACAAAGTACCAAGGCTTTCAATGGGAATGCCTCACGGCTGTTCGATATGCGCACTGGGTAGGCTAAAATACGATCCTCGGTCAAAGCTGTGTTACCAAAACTGCTATTTCTCAGTTACTCAAATATAACATGATTTGATTGCATAACATACTCGTCTGTAATCGTTTTAGTCTACATATTTCAAGTGAAGAAACAGGGTGGCACGTACGTAGAAAGAACTGTCAATTCAGCTGAGAGCTATGTTCTAGCTGGTTAAACCAGAAAACCTCCCCCATGCCTTTCACTTCGGAAAATAAACACAGTCGACAAGGTTCAGCCCTGAACCTTATTACGCGACACACTAACTGCCCAGAAAAGCATCGCCTTTTTCAGTTCAAAGTATGAAAATAGGTTATTAGCCTATTTGTGGCAGGTTAAATGGAAATATGAAACAAATGTTCGAATGCGAGTCAAGTATATGGTCACATTTATTAAATCCCCCATCTACTTCCGTAATGGTTACGCTATTATTCAACCAAGCAAACAAAAAAAAAGACTTCAAGCATAGCACATGTATTATGGTACATAGACATAGCCAGCTGTATATTATAATAGCCGTTATATTGTTAGAAAAATATAATTAGGATTTTTGTAAAAAGGACCATCGTATAGCCAACACACATAGCGCAAACGCAGCTCGGCGATTTAACCCTCCCCCCTTTTGTCGCCTCATTCCCCTTTGTTCAAACCTAATTCAACACACTTCCTTTTTCGTTTCTCGCTGCTATAGTAATATATTTCAACCTATGTTGTTTCGTGTTCTAGGTTTGACCATAACTCAAATAAAATATGTTATTTTTCATCCGCTTGGGTCCTTCTACTCACCGACTTGCAATACGTTGTCCACACAGCCGCTCTCCAATAGAGCGATGCCTCGTCTGAAAGGCAGCCGCGTCTCATCACTATTTTCCCCGCTAGTTCCACTCTCCTCTCCCCCTGTACTGAACGAAGAATACATGCAGATCTCCCGTTCACTCCTTGGGAAAGACCAGTAAACGATCCGTCTCTGTACAGGCTCCGGGATCCGTTCGAAGCGCTCCTCTACCCGTTGAAACGGCCACTTCTCAGCCACTTTCCGGGCCGAGATGTCCAACAGAGACTCCGGGGTCTGGGTTTTGCTCGACCCGCCTTGTGCCGCACCCGAACCGCCACATAACGTACCCCCGGCCCGTTGTCCCTGTCTACAATTCGTGTTATAACCCGGTCTACAGCAGAGCCGTTTTGCTGGGGGCTGCTGAACGCGCTCCGCCATGATAGCACTGCTTTAACATCGACGGCGGAAGTCAACGTACCATATAAACGGGATAAGGAAGGGAAAAGGTTATGCTTGAATCAATTGTGTGCCGTGTATGGGCAAATGGACCTTATTTGGGCATGGTGGGCGGTCCGTTTACAATGTTGTCAAATCCCTTTGTGTTGACAAATTAAGAAAGGGGCGGGGCCTATCCGGTTCTAAAAAGGGAATGAAGGGGCGGAATTCCCGAACGTCGGCAAATCCTTTGTGAGGCCGCTCGTTCAAACAGGACGATTTGGGAAGGGGCCGGGGAACTTGTATATATGTTTTTTAGTATGTACAGGGCTGGTAATGAAAATGATGGGCGACCATTGACATTTCTCTCGCGATTGACGGACTGAGAAGGCAGTCGTGGCCGCAAAACACGACAAAGGGGGGTGGGTGGATCCGTTGGGTGGTGATTGTAACTGTCAGTTGGCCTGGCCTCGTGGCTCCGGGAGAGGGGGACGGGCGTGCTGGAATACAGAGACGCCCTATGTGACGTACAGTTCCAAAGGAATGTGGTGGGAATGAAAAGAGGGAAAGGTGGAGTGAGAAAGGAAAAAGAGGGGAGAGAGAGAGTCATGAAAATGGGGTAAAGGTAGAGAGAGAGAGAAAGAAAGAGAAGGGTAGAGAGAAATATGCAGAGTGGAGGTTAATTTAATCTGATGTGGGAGTATCAGTGGTGTTCAGTAAAACCCTGCAGCCTGGAGGCAGGCTTAATTAATTAGAAACTGTGATGTATTATTGCATCTAAAATGGAGAGTGTTGTAATCTTTGGACAATCAATGCAATGTCATTCATTGCAACAGATTCAGACAAGTCAGCTCGTTCCCCCTCTATCTTAGATTTTATTCTCTTTGATTTATTTTCATAATTTTAGTTATTTTAAGAGTATTATTCCTATCCACAACATTGTTATTACACTAGGACAGATCCCCAATGTCACATTTTCTCCCCTTATTGAGAGGAGTAATTACACAGGAACAAGACAGACCAAGTCCCCCCAGCCCAGCTGCTGTCAATGGGCCTTAACGGACTGCCCTGCCTCAATGCTCCCCTGAAGGCAGGCAGGAATCCACTGTGCCAAAGAGGTCATTTCTCAGTGTGATTCATGTCTCGATAAAGTGGCGAGAGAGCCCAGGGGAACCCAGAAGTGTCCTGTTTTTTTCCCAGGGGATAAATAAAGTTGTGTTGAATTGTTTAGGTGTTGGTGACACGGGTCAGCCAAATGAAAGCCATACAGCAAAAACATTTTAAAAAGGGGGAAAGTGATTTTGATATTTAAAAAAGTGTGTGAGCATAAGTGTGTTTGGGTCCAACTCGGCCTCTGAAACAACACCACGGGTTACTACTGGTTGCTCTGAAACACCACCACGGGTTACTGCTGGTTGCTCTGAAACATTACCACGGGTTACTACTGGTTGCTCTGAAACACCACCACGGGTTACTGCTGGTTGCTCTGAAACACCACCACGGGTTACTGCTGGTGGCTCTGAAACACCACCACGGGTTACTACTGGTTGCTCTGAAACACCACCACGGGTTACTGCTGGTTGGCTCTGAAACACTACCACGGGTTACTACTGGTTGCTCTGAAACACCACCACGGGTTACTGCTGGTGGCTCTGAAACACCACCACGGGTTACTACTGGTTGCTCTGAAACACCACCACGGGTTACTGCTGGTGGCTCTGAAACACCACCACGGGTTACTGCTGGTGGCTCTGAAACACCACCACGGGTTACTGCTGGTGGCTCTGAAACACCACCACGGGTTACTACTGGTTGCTCTGAAACACCACCACGGGTTACTGCTGGTTGCTCTGAAACACCACCACGGGTTACTGCTGGTGGCTCTGAAACACCACCACGGGTTACTACTGGTTGCTCTGAAACACCACCACGGGTTACTGCTGGTGGCTCTGAAACACCACCACGGGTTACTGCTGGTTGCTCTGAAACACCACCACGGGTTACTGCTGGTGGCTCTGAAACACCACCACGGGTTACTACTGGTTGCTCTGAAACACCACCACGGGTTACTGCTGGTGGCTCTGAAACACCACCACGGGTTACTACTGGTTGCTCTGAAACACCACCACGGGTTACTGCTGGTGGCTCTGAAACACCACCACGGGTTGCTGCTGGTTGCTCTGAAACACCACCACGGGTTACTGCTGGTGGCTCTGAAACACCACCACGGGTTACTGCTGGTGGCTCTGAAACACCACCACGGGTTACTGCTGGTTGCTCTGAAACACCACCACGGGTTGCTGCTGGTTGCTCTGAAACACCACCACGGGTTACTGCTGGTGGCTCTGAAACACCACCACGGGTTACTGCTGGTGGCTCTGAAACACCACCACGGGTTGCTACTGGTTGCTCTGAAACACCACCACGGGTTACTGCTGGTGGCTCTGAAACACCACCACGGGTTACTGCTGGTTGCTCTGATACACCACCACGGGTTACTGCTGGTGGCTCTGAAACACCACCACGGGTTACTGCTGGTGGCTCTGAAACACCACCACGGGTTGCTGCTGGTTGCTCTGAAACACCACCACGGGTTACTGCTGGTGGCTCTGAAACACCACCACGGGTTACTGCTGGTGGCTCTGAAACACCACCACGGGTTACTGCTGGTGGCTCTGAAACACCACCACGGGTTGCTGCTGGTTGCTCTGAAACACCACCACGGGTTACTGCTGGTGGCTCTGAAACACCACCACGGGTTACTGCTGGTGGCTCTGAAACACCACCACGGGTTGCTGCTGGTTGCTCTGAAACACCACCACGGGTTACTGCTGGTGGCTCTGAAACACCACCACGGGTTACTGCTGGTGGCTCTGAAACACCACCACGGGTTACTGCTGGTGGCTCTGAAACACCACCACGGGTTACTGCTGGTTGCTCTGAAACACCACCACGGGTTACTACTGGTTGCTCTGAAACACCACCACGGGTTACTGCTGGTTGCTCTGAAACACCACCACGGGTTACTACTGGTTGCTCTGAAACACCACCACGGGTTACTACTGGTTGCTCTGAAACACCACCACGGGTTACTACTGGTTGCTCTGAAACACCACCACGGGTTACTGCTGGTTGCTCTGAAACACCACCACGGGTTGCTGCTGGTTGCTCTGAAACACCACCACGGGTTACTGCTGGTGGCTCTGAAACACCACCACGGGTTACTGCTGGTGGCTCTGAAACACCACCACGGGTTACTGCTGGTTGCTCTGATACACCACCACGGGTTACTGCTGGTGGCTCTGAAACACCACCACGGGTTACTGCTGGTGGCTCTGAAACACCACCACGGGTTACTGCTGGTTGCTCTGAAACACCACCACGGGTTACTGCTGGTTGCTCTGAAACACCACCACGGGTTACTACTGGTTGCTCTGAAACACCACCACGGGTTACTGCTGGTTGCTCTGAAACACCACCACGGGTTACTACTGGTTGCTCTGAAACACCACCACGGGTTACTACTGGTTGCTCTGAAACACCACCACGGGTTACTACTGGTTGCTCTGAAACACCACCACGGGTTACTGCTGGTGGCTCTGAAACACCACCACGATTTACTACTGGTTGCTCTGAAACACCACCACAGGTTACTGCTGGTTGCTCTGAAACACCACCACGGGTTGCTGCTGGTTGCTCTGAAACACCACCACGGGTTACTGCTGGTGGCTCTGAAACACCACCACGGGTTACTGCTGGTGGCTCTGAAACACCACCACGGGTTTGCTGCTGCCCTAATCAGGTAATTGATCAAATAATCTGAGCAGCGTTGGCCAAAACAAACCCGTCTGATCTGACAAGTCCTGGCAGCATTTAAATGAAGCAGCTGGCAACATCCTCTGAGCTGGCCACTGATGTGCTAAGTGTGTTTGATTTCTTCATTGTTAGAAAGGCAGCCATGTTTGTTTACAGACCCTACCTCTCGGTTTTTCTGTGTCATCTGCCATTTTGACATTCTGTTTGACTTTACTGTCTTACTGGTACTTACTTAAAATCATTTTATTTGACTGAAGTATACCTGGCACAATATGGTCCATAGTGATGCTTATGCAATAGTTATTATCATCAATGTTGGTGTTGGCATACCTCTGGTATATCTTTGTATGTTTCTCTTTCTCCTCTGATCAGCTTAGTTGTTTCTCTTTCTACCGTAGGCAACAATTTCCCGCATATATCCATTTACACTTACATTACCACCTGCCGATGCTTCCCCATCTTCCCCATTCTAATGAACAGTAGTTGCTCCACGCTGGGTGAGTGATATGAGCCTGGTGGCTGAATATGTTTTCCATTGTCTCATCTCACCATGCAGTGACAGGCAGATACAGTCAGGCAGCCTCTGGGATAACTGAGCCTATTCTCTCAGCATGGGAGGAGCAGCGGGGGTCTGGGGAGATGTATACACTGATACACACACACACACAGATACATGCAAACACACACACATACAAACACACACACATCACATACACAAGCAGTACAGTACACATGTGTTGTCTAATGTATATGCTGTAAATGTATAGTGACACAAATCAAATCTCTTTAGTTCTATTGATTTGTGAAATAAAATAATAGAACCCAACATTGATTGCGAAATATAGGTCCTTTCATGAGTCACATAAATGCAGGCAAAATTACAGTTTCTACTGCAGCTGGAGAAGAAATACTGCCATTCATGTTTTAATTATGACTCTGTATTTCCATGTCATTGTACAGTCTCTCAATTTATATTTTATAACTAATTATAGTAATGTGATTCTTATCATCTATTTTCCACCCTGTATCTTTTCATCAGGCTGAAATCGCATTGAATTAACCATGTTCTCTCTCTCTCTCTCTCTCTCTCAATTCAATTTAAGGGCTTTATTGGCATGGGAAACATATGTTTACATTGCCAAAGCAAGTGAAATAGACAATAAACAAAAGTGAAATAAACAATATTTTCTTTACAGTAAACATTTTACTCACAAAAGTTTCAAAAGAATAAAGACATTTCAAATGTCATATTATGTGCAAATAGTTAAAGTACAAAAGGGAAAACAAATTAACATAAATATTGGTTGTATTTACAATGGTGTTTGTTCTTCACTGGTTGCTCTTTTCTTGTTGCAACAGTTCACAAATCTTGCTGCTGTGATGGCACACTGTGGTATTCCACCCAATAGATATGGGAGTTTATCAAAATTGGGTTTGTTTTCGAATTCTTTGTGGGTCTGTGTAAACTAAGGGAAATGCGTGTCTCTAATATGGTCATACATTTGGCAGGAGGTTAGGAAGTGCAGCTCAGTTTCCACCTCATTTTGTGGGCAGTGTGCACATAGCCTGTCTTATCTTGAGAGCCAGGTCTGCCTGCGGCGGCCTTTCTCAATAGCAAGGCTATGCTCACTGAGTCTGTACATAGTCAAAGCTTTCCTTAATTTTAGGTCAGTCACAGTGGTCAGGTATTCTGCCACTGTGTACTCTCTGTTTAGGGCCAAACAGCATTCTAGTTTGCTCAGTTTTTTTGTTAATTCTTTCCAATGTGTCAAGTAATTATCTTTTTGTTTTCTCCTGATTTGGTTGGGTCTAATTGTGTTGCTGTCCTGGGGCTCTGTGGGGTCTGTTTGTGTTTGTGAACAGAGCCCCAGGACCAGCTTGCTTAGGGGGCTCTTCTCCAGCTTCATCTCTGTGTAGGTGATGGTTTTGTTATGGAAGGTGTGGGAATCACTTCCTTTTAGGTGGTTGTAGAATTTAACGTCTCTTTTATGGATTTGGATAATTAGCAGGTATCGGCCTAATTTTGCTCTGGATGCAATTTTTGGTGTTTTACGTTTTCCCCGGAGCATATTTTTTGCCGAATTCTGCAAAAAGTCTCAATTTGTTGTTTGTGTCACGCACTGACCATAGAGAGCCCTTGGGTTTCTCTATGGTGCAATAGGTCAGTGTGACTAGGGGGTGTTCTAGTCTTGAATTTCTATGTTGGTGTGAGTATGGTTCCCAATTGGAGACAGCTGATGATCGTTGCCTCTAATTGGGGATCATACTTAGTGTGGTCCTTTTCCCACCTGCGTTTGTGGGATATTGTTTCATTTTGGTTTAGTGCTATGTGCGCTACGAACTTCACGTTCGTTTATTCTTTGTTGTTTTTTGAAGGTTCACTTTAATAAATATGTGGAACTCTACTCACGCTGCACCTTGGTCTGCTCATTATGTATACGACGAACGTGACAGTTTGTCCCATTTTGTGAATTCTTGGTTGGTGAGCGGACCCGAGACCTCACAACCATAAAGGGCAATGGGTTCTATAACTGATTCTAGTATTTTTAGCCAGATTCTAATTGGTATGTCGATTTTTATGTTCCTTTTGATTGCATAGAAGGCCATTCTTGCCTTTCCTCTCAGATCGTTCACAGCTTTGTGGAAGTTACCTGTGGCACTGATGTTTAGGCCGAGGTATGTATCGTTTTTTGTGTGCTCTAGGGCAACGGTGTCTAGATGGAATTTGTATTTGTGGTCCTGGCAACTGGACCGTTTTTGAACACCATTATTTTTGTCTTACTGTGACTTACTGTCAGGGCTCAGGTCTGACAGAATCTGTACCGAAGATCTAGGGGACAGAAGCAACAGATCATCAGCAAACAGTAGACATTTGACTTCAGATTCTAGTAGGGTGAGGCCGAGTGCTGCAGACTGTTCTAGTGCCCTTGCCAATTCGTTAATATATACAGTACCTAAGGAAAGTATTCAGACCCCTTGACTTTTTCCACATTTTGTTAGGTTACAGCCTTATTCAAAAATGTATTAAATAAAATAATTTCCTCAGCAATCTACACACAATACCCCATAGTGACAAAGTGAAAACAGCTTTTTAGAAATGTTTGCAAATTTATTTAAACCAAAAAACAGAAATACCTTATTTACATAAGTATTCAGACCCTTTGCTATGAGACTCGAAATTGAGCTCAGGTGCATCCTGTTTCCATTGATCATCCTTGAGATGTTTCTACAACTTGATTGGAGTCCACCTGTGGTAAATTCAATTGATTGGACATGATTTGGAAAGGCTCACACCTGTCTATATAAGGTCTCACAGTTGACAGTGCGTGTCAGAGCAAAAACCAAGCCATGAGGTCGAAGGAATTGTCCGTAGAGCTCTGAGA
Organism: Salvelinus alpinus; assembly: GCF_045679555.1. Taxonomy (NCBI): domain Eukaryota; kingdom Metazoa; phylum Chordata; class Actinopteri; order Salmoniformes; family Salmonidae; genus Salvelinus; species Salvelinus alpinus. The sequence goes on from NC_092086.1 coordinate 103,650,202, forward strand.
CAGGATTGTGTTGAGGCATAGATCTGGGGAAGGGTACCAAAACATTTCTGCAGCATTGAAGGTCCCCAAAAACACAGTGGCCTCCATCATTCTTAAATGGAAGAAGTTTAGAAGCACCAAGACACTTCCTAGAGCAATGGGGGGAGAAGGACCTTGGTCAGGGAGGTGACCAAGAACCCAAGAGTCACTCTGACAGAGCTCTAGAAATCCTCTGTGGAGATGGGACACCCTTCCAGAAGGATAACCATCTCTGCAGAACTCCACCAATTAGGCCTTTATGGTAGAGTGGCCAGACGGAAGCCACTCCTCATTAAAAGGCACACGACAACCCGCTTGGGGTTGCCAAAAGGCACATCAAGACTCTTTAACAACACTCTCTGATCTGATGAAACCAAGATTGAACTCTTTGTCATGAATGCCAAAGGTCAAATCTGGAGGAAACCATGCACCATCCCTACGGTCAAGCATTGTGGTGGTAGCATCATGCTGTGGGGATGTTTTTCAGCAGCAGGGACTGGGAGACTAGTCAGGATAGAGGCAAAGATGAACGGAGCAAAGTACAGAGAGATCCTTCATGAAAACCTGCTCCAAAATGTGATATTTTAATAAATTAGCAAAAAAATAAGTGTTTTCTTTGTCGTAATGGGTTATTGTGTGTAGATTAATGAGGGGGGGAAACAATTTTATCAATTTTAGAGTAAGGCTGTAACCTAACAAAATGTGGAAAAAATCTAGGGGTCTGAATACTTTCTGAAGGAACCGTATGTTGAAGAGGCTGGGGCTTAAGCTGCATCCCTGTATCCATACCCATTGGATGCAGTGATCACAATATTGTGGCTATACCCAGGAAGGCCAAAGTTCCAAAATCTGGGCCTAAAATAGTGTATAAGAGATCATACAAAAGATTTTGCTGTGATTCTTATGTGGATGATGTTTAAAATATTTGTTGGTCTGTTGGAGCATCCAGACGCTGCACTTGATGAATTTATGAAATTGCTTCTTCCAATTATTGATAAACATGCACCTGTTAAGAAACTGACTGTTAGAACTGTTACGGCTCCATGGATTGATGAGGAAATTAAAAACTGACTGGCTGAAAGAGATGGGGCAAAAGGAGTGGCTAATAAGTCTGGCTGCACATCTGACTGTCTAACTTAATGCAAATTGAGAAATGATGTGACTAAACTCAACAACAAAAAATAAGAAACTGTATTATGAAGCCAATATCAATGATATAAAGAATGATGGAAACAACTTTGGAGTACTTTAAATGAAATTATTGCCAGAAAGACAAATTCAACTCCATCTTTTATTGAATCAGATGGCTTATTCATCACAAAACCAGTTAATGTTGCCAATTATTTTAATGATTACTTCATTTACAAAGTGGGCAAACTTAGGCAGGAAATGCCAACAATGAACAGTGAGCCATCGTGTTCATGCATAAAAAAACTAACAATGAAGAAAAGCATTGCAAGTTTGAATTTCGTAAAGTAACATGCTGACCAGATTGCACGAGCGCAAGTTGATTTTGTCCACCCACACCAGATGCGATCAGGACACGCAGGTTGGAATATCAAAGCAAACTCTGAACCAATTATATTAATTTGGGGACAAGTTGAAAAGCATGAAAGATTTATGGCAATTTAGCTAGCTAGCTTGCTGTTGCAAGCTAATTTGTCCTGGGATATAAACATTGGGTTGTTATTTTACCTGAAATGCACAAGGTCCTCTACTCCGACAATTACTCCACAGATAAAACGGTCAACCAAGTTTCTTTCTAGTACTCTCTCCTCTTTCCATCAGGCTTCTTATTTTTCTTTGGACTTTATATGCCGGTTGGCAACCAACTTTAAGGTGCATTACCACAACCGACTGGAGTGTGGACCTCAGTTCATCTTTCAAATCACCCACATGGGTATATGCTCTTAAAAACCAATGAAGAGATGGCAGATGGGTATATGCTCCTAAAAACCAATAAGGAGATGTGAGAGGCAGGACTTGCAGTGCGTCGAACGTCACAAATAGAACCAAGTTCTATTTTAGTGCCTGGCTACGTAGACGCTCGCGAGGAGTGTGGATGCAGTGATTGAATAACAGGTATGTGTACATTTATTTTGCAATGATCGCGCACGCGACTTGTCTGGTCTGGTCAGCATGTTAGTGTGGGAGAGGTGGAAAAATTATTGTTATCGATCAATAATGATAAACCTCCTGGCATTGACAACTGTGATGGAAAGCTACTGAGGATGGTAGCTGACTCTATAGCCACTCCTATCTGTCATATCTTTAATCTAAGCCTAGAGAAAAATATTTGTCCTCAGGCCTGGAGGGAAGCCAAAGTAATTCTGCTACTTTGTGGTAAAGTGGCCTTTACTGGTTCTAACAGCAGACCTATAAGCTTGCTGCCAGCTCTTAGCAAACTGTTGGAAAAAATTGTGTTTGACCAAATACAATGCTATTTCTCTGTAAACAAATTAACAACAGACTTTCAGCATGCTTATAGAGAAGGGCACTCAGCATGTACTGCACTGACACAAATGACTGATGATTGGTTGAAAGAAATTGATCATAAGAAGATTGTGTGAGCTGTGCTGTTAGATTTCAGTGCAGCCTTTGATATTATTGACCATGACCTGTTGCTGACAAAACGTATGTGCTATGGCTTTTCAACCTCTGCCATATCATGGATTCAGAGCTATCTATCTACTAGAACTCAAAGGGTTATCTTTAATGGAAGCTTCTCTAATGTTAAACATGTGAAGTGTGGTGTACCGCAGGGCAGCTCTCTAGACTCTCTACTCTTTTCTATTTTTACCAATGACCTGCCACTGAACAAAGCATGTGTGTCCCATATACGCTGATGATTCAACCATATACGCATCAGCAACGACAGCTAATGAAGTCACTGAAACCCTTAAAGAGTTGCAGTCTGTTTTGGAATTGGTGGCCAGTAATAAACTGGTCCTGAACATCTCTAAAGCTAAGAGCCATGTATTTGGTACAAATCATTCCCTAAGTTCTGGTAATAAATGATGTGGCTGTTGAACAAGTTGAGGAGACTAAATTACTTGGTGTTACCTTAGATCATTAACTGTCATGGTCTAAACATATAGATTCAATGGTTGTAAAGATGGGGGGAGGTCTGTCCGTAATAAAGAGATGCTCTGCTTTTTTGACATCACATTCCAAAAAGCAAGTCCTGGAGGCTCTAGTTTTGTCTTATCTTGATTATTGTCCAGTTGTGTGGTCGAGTGCTGCAAGGAAAGACCTAGTTAAGCTGCAGCTGGCCCAGAACAGAGCAGCAAACCTGGTTTCAAAAACCAGATAAAGCAACACCTCACGGCACAACGCCTCTCCCCTGTTTGACCTAGATAGTTTGTGTGTATGTGTTGGTATTGATATGTAGGCTACCTGTGCCTACCTGTTTTTATTGATATAGTTCTGTCCTTGAGTTGTTCTCGTCTATTAATGTTATGTATTATGTAATATTTCATGTTTTGTGTGGACCCCAGGAAGAGTAGCTGCTGCTTTTGCAACTGCTAACGGGTATCCTAATATAATACCAAATACCCCACAGCCCTGTGGAAAGGAAGTGTGTGTTTTTTTGCACACTTGTTGTTTGTGTACATGGATTTTATAATGTCATATGTTTTTCCCCAACCACCACTTTCCATCAACTTCTATAGCAGACCCGCATGCCAAATTGAGTCAAAAGCTTTTTTGAAATCAACAAAGCATGAGAAGACTTTGCCTTTGTTTTGGTTTGTTTCTTTGTCAGTTAGGGTGTGGAGGGTGAATACGTGGTCTATCGTACTGTAATGTGGTAAAAAGCCAATTTGACATTTGCTCAGTACATTGTTTTCCCTGAGGAAATGTACGAGTCTGCTGTTAATAATAATGCAGAGGATTTTCCCGAGGTTGTTGTTGACGCATATCCCACGGGAGTTATTGTGGTCAAATTTGTCTCCACTTTTGTGGATTGGTGTGTTCAGTCCTTGGTTCCAAAATATTGGGGATGATGCCAGAGCTAAGGATGATGTTAAAGAGTTTAAGTATAGCCAATTGGAATTTGTGGTCTATATATTTAATTATTTCCTTTAGGATACCATCAACACCACAGGTCTATTTGGGATGGAGGGTTTGTATTTTGTCCTGTAGTTCATTCAATGTAATTGGAGAATCCAGTGTGTCCTGGTAGTCTTTAGTAGATGATTCTAATATTTGTTTTTGATCATGTATATGTTTTTGCTGTTTGTTCTTTGTTCTTTGTTATAGGGCCAAAAATATTGGAGAAGTGGTTTACCCATTCATCTCCTTTTTGGATAGATAACTCGTCGTGTTGCTTTTTGTTTTCCAATTTTTCCAGAAGTGATTAGATTCTATGGATTCTTCAATTACATTGAGCTGATTTCTGACTTGCTGTTCCTTCTTTTTCCATAGTGTATTTCTGTAATGTTTTAGTGATTCACCATAGTGAAGGCGTATGTCACGGCCATTGGAAAAAGAGGACCAAGGTGCAACGTGGTGAGCGTACATTTTCTCTTTATTGATAAAAATGACGCCGAACAAAACAACAAACACTACAAAAACAAACCGTGAAGCTACAGGCTATGTGCCCTAAACAAAAGTCAACTTCCCACAAAGACAGGTGGAAAAAAGGGCTACCTAAGTATGGTTCTCAATCAGAGACAACGATAGACAGCTGCCTCTGATTGAGAACCACACCCGGCCAAACACAAAGAAATAGAAAACATAGAAATAAAGAAACTAGAATGCCCACCCTCGTCACACCCTGGCCTAACCAAAATAGAGAATAAAAACCTCTCTATGGCCAGGGCGTGACAGCGTAGGCTCAGGTTTTCTGGTTCTCTATGTTTTTGGTAGGATAGGTTTCTCAATTTCTTTCTTAGGTTTTTGCATTCTTCATCAAACCATTTGTCATGGTTGTTAATTTCCGTAGGTCTTTCTGCTCCTCTCTCTCTCTCTCTCTCTCTCTCTCTCTCTCTCTCTCTCTCTCTCTCTCTCTCTCTCCAAGAATTTCACTTGCAATGAGAACATGGCTGACATGACTCTTTGAACTTCATAAATCATGAAAATGTGACATAAATACTGCATAAAATCGAAATATATACAATACTCATAGTCCTATAAGTTTGATAGACTTAATTGTAGATGGATTCCTATTCCTACCTGACACTGTTGCCCCTTATTGAATAAGGACTTATAGAGCATCTTCGATAGAGCATATAAGTATTTTCATCTTATTCAGTCATAAAGGTTCCTCTCAAAGCTACGATAACATGATTTCTATAGCCAGATCTCTCTAACGCAGCAGCTAAGATGGCAACTGAGGAAGATATGGACGACACTGCTGCTAGCACCAGGGGATTTCTCTCTCTCTCTCTCACACACACACAGACACACACAGACACACACACAGACACACAGACACACACACACACACACACACACACACACACACACACACACACACACACACACACACACACACACACACACACACACACACACACACACACACACACACACCCACACACCCACCCACCCACCCACCCACCCAGAGATCCTGTAATGCCAGGCTCATTTGCATCCTCATCAGTATGCATGAAATTTCAGGCTGAACTGTAATACCCTAACTGCTGCATAATACACTCTAATGAGTATGAAAGTGAGCATGACAATTAAAACTCACATTAATCACTAAACGCTACTCTCAAGGAAGATGGCAGATAGCGAGGGAGAAGGGAGGGATAGCAGAGAAGCAGTAGAGGACAGGAGTAAGGAGGGATAGCAGAGAAGCAGTAGAGAACAGGAGTAAGGAGGGATAATAGAGAAGCAGTAGAGGGCAGGAGTAAGGAGGGATAGCAGAGAAGCAGTAGAGAACAGGAGTAAGGAGGGATAGCAGAGAAACAGTAGAGGACAGGAGTAAGGAGGGATAGCAGAGAAACAGTAGAGAACAGGAGTAAGGAGGGATAATAGAGAACCAGTAGAGAACAGGAGTAAGGAGGGATAGCAGAGAAACAGTAGAGGGCAGGAGTAAGAAGGGATAGCAGAGAAACAGTAGAGGACAGGAGTAAGGAGGGATAGCAGAGAAACAGTAGAGGACAGGAGTAAGAAGGGATAGCAGAGAAACAGTAGAGGACAGGAGTAAGGAGGGATAGCAGAGAAACAGTAGAGGACAGGAGTAAGGAGGGATAGCAGAGAAACAGTAGAGAACAGGAGTAAGGAGGGATAGCAGAGAAACAGTAGAGGACAGGAGTAAGAAGGGATAGCAGAGAAACAGTAGAGGACAGGAGTAAGGAGGGATAGCAGAGAAACAGTAGAGGGCAGGAGTAAGAAGGGATAGCAGAGAAACAGTAGAGGGCAGGAGTAAGGAGGGATAGCAGAGAAACAGTAGAGGACAGGAGTAAGAAGGGATAGCAGAGAAACAGTAGAGGACAGGAGTAAGGAGGGATAGCAGAGAAACAGTAGAGGACAGGAGTAAGGAGGGATAGCAGAGAAACAGTAGAGAACAGGAGTAAGAAGGGATAGCAGAGAAACAGTAGAGGGCAGGAGTAAGGAGGGATAGCAGAGAAGCAGTAGAGGGCAGGAGTAAGGAGGGATAGCAGAGAAACAGTAGAGGACAGGAGTAAGAAGGGATAGCAGAGAAACAGTAGAGGACAGGAGTAAGGAGGGATAGCAGAGAAACAGTAGAGGACAGGAGTAAGGAGGGATAGCAGAGAAACAGTAGAGAACAGGAGTAAGGAGGGATAGCAGAGAAACAGTAGAGGACAGGAGTAAGAAGGGATAGCAGAGAAACAGTAGAGGGCAGGAGTAAGGAGGGATAGCAGAGAAACAGTAAAGGACAGGAGTAAGAAGGGATAGCAGAGAAACAGTAGAGAACAGGAGTAAGAAGGGATAACAGAGAAACAGTAGAGGGCAGGAGTAAGGAGGGATAGCAGAGAAACAGTAGAGAACAGGAGTAAGGAGGGATAGCAGAGAAACAGTAGAGAACAGGAGTAAGAAGGGATAGCAGAGAAACAGTAGAGAACAGGAGTAAGGAGGGATAGCAGAGAAACAGTAGAGAACAGGAGTAAGGAGGGATAGCAGAGAAACAGTAGAGAACAGGAGTAAGGAGGGATAGCAGAGAAACAGTAGAGAACAGGAGTAAGGAGGGATAGCAGAGAAGCAGTAGAGAACAGGAGTAAGGAGGGATAGCAGAGAAACAGTAGAGGACAGGAGTAAGGAGGGATAGCAGAGAAACAGTAGAGAACAGGAGTAAGAAGGGATAGCAGAGAAACAGTAGAGGGCAGGAGTAAGGAGGGATAGCAGAGAAGCAGTAGAGAACAGGAGTAAGAAGGGATAGCAGAGAAACAGTAGGGGACAGGAGTAAGGAGGGATAGCAGAGAAACAGTAGAGGACAGGAGTAAGGAGGGATAGCAGAGAAACAGTAGAGAACAGGAGTAAGAAGGGATAGCAGAGAAACAGTAGAGGGCAGGAGTAAGGAGGGATAGCAGAGAAACGGTAGAGGACAGGAGTAAGGAGGGATAGCAGAGAAACAGTAGAGAACAGGAGTAAGAAGGGATAGCAGAGAAACAGTAGAGAACAGGAGTAAGGAGGGATAGCAGAGAAACAGTAGAGGACAGGAGTAAGGAGGGATAGCAGAGAAGCAGTAGAGAACAGGAGTAAGGAGGGATAGCAGAGAAACAGTAGAGGACAGGAGTAAGGAGGGATAGCAGAGAAACAGTAGAGAACAGGAGTAAGAAGGGATAGCAGAGAAACAGTAGAGGGCAGGAGTAAGGAGGGATAGCAGAGAAACAGTAGAGGACAGGAGTAAGAAGGGATAGCAGAGAAACAGTAGAGGACAGGAGTAAGGAGGGATAGCAGAGAAACAGTAGAGGACAGGAGTAAGAAGGGATAGCAGAGAAGCAGTAGAGGGCAGGAGTAAGGAGGGATAGCAGAGAAACAGTAGAGGGCAGGAGTAAGGAGGGATAGCAGAGAAACAGTAGAGGGCAGGAGTAAGGAGGGATAGCAGAGAAACAGTAGAGGACAGGAGTAAGAAGGGATAGCAGAGAAACAGTAGAGGACAGGAGTAAGAAGGGATAGCAGAGAAACAGTAGAGGGCAGGAGTAAGGAGGGATAGCAGAGAAACAGTAGAGGACAGGAGTAAGGAGGGATAGCAGAGAAACAGTAGAGGGCAGGAGTAAGGAGGGATAGCAGAGAAACAGTAGAGAACAGGAGTAAGAAGGGATAGCAGAGAAACAGTAGAGGACAGGAGTAAGGAGGGATAGCAGAGAAACAGTAAAGAACAGGAGTAAGGAGGGATAGCAGAGAAACAGTAGAGGACAGGAGTAAGGAGGGATAGCAGAGAAGCAGTAGAGAACAGGAGTAAGAAGGGATAGCAGAGAAACAGTAGAGGACAGGAGTAAGAAGGGATAATAGAGAAGCAGTAGAGAACAGGAGTAAGAAGGGATAGCAGAGAAACAGTAGAGGGCAGGAGTAAGGAGGGATAGCAGAGAAACAGTAGAGGGCAGGAGTAAGGAGGGATAGCAGAGAAACAGTAGAGGACAGGAGTAAGAAGGGATAGCAGAGAAACAGTAGAGGGCAGGAGTAAGGAGGGATAGCAGAGAAGCAGTAGAGAACAGGAGTAAGAAGGGATAGCAGAGAAACAGTAGAGGACAGGAGTAAGGAGGGATAGCAGAGAAACAGTAGAGGACAGGAGTAAGAAGGGATAGCAGAGAAACAGTAGAGGGCAGGAGTAAGGAGGGATAGCAGAGAAACAGTAAAGAACAGGAGTAAGGAGGGATAGCAGAGAAGCAGTAGAGAACAGGAGTAAGAAGGGATAGCAGAGAAACAGTAGAGAACAGGAGTAAGGAGGGATAGCAGAGAAACAGTAGAGGACAGGAGTAAGGAGGGATAGCAGAGAAACAGTAGAGGACAGGAGTAAGGAGGGATAGCAGAGAAACAGTAGAGGACAGGAGTAAGGAGGGATAATAGAGAAACAGTAGAGAACAGGAGTAAGGAGGGATAGCAGAGAAGCAGTAGAGAACAGGAGTAAGGAGGGATAATAGAGAAGCAGTAGAGAACAGGAGTAAGGAGGGATAGCAGAGAAACAGTAGAGGACAGGAGTAAGGAGGGATAGCAGAGAAACAGTAGAGAACAGGAGTAAGGAGGGATAGCAGAGAAACAGTAGAGAACAGGAGTAAGGAGGGATTATAGAGAAGCAGTAGAGAACAGGAATAAGGAGGGATAGCAGAGAAACAGTAGAGGACAGGAGTAAGGAGGGATAGCAGAGAAACAGTAGAGAACAGGAGTAAGAAGGGATAGCAGAGAAACAGTAGAGGGCAGGAGTAAGGAGGGATAGCAGAGAAACGGTAGAGGACAGGAGTAAGGAGGGATAGCAGAGAAACAGTAGAGAACAGGAGTAAGAAGGGATAGCAGAGAAACAGTAGAGAACAGGAGTAAGGAGGGATAGCAGAGAAACAGTAGAGGACAGGAGTAAGGAGGGATAGCAGAGAAGCAGTAGAGAACAGGAGTAAGGAGGGATAGCAGAGAAACAGTAGAGGACAGGAGTAAGGAGGGATAGCAGAGAAACAGTAGAGAACAGGAGTAAGAAGGGATAGCAGAGAAACAGTAGAGGGCAGGAGTAAGGAGGGATAGCAGAGAAACAGTAGAGGACAGGAGTAAGAAGGGATAGCAGAGAAACAGTAGAGGACAGGAGTAAGGAGGGATAGCAGAGAAACAGTAGAGGACAGGAGTAAGAAGGGATAGCAGAGAAGCAGTAGAGGGCAGGAGTAAGGAGGGATAGCAGAGAAACAGTAGAGGGCAGGAGTAAGGAGGGATAGCAGAGAAACAGTAGAGGGCAGGAGTAAGGAGGGATAGCAGAGAAACAGTAGAGGACAGGAGTAAGAAGGGATAGCAGAGAAACAGTAGAGGACAGGAGTAAGAAGGGATAGCAGAGAAACAGTAGAGGGCAGGAGTAAGGAGGGATAGCAGAGAAACAGTAGAGGACAGGAGTAAGGAGGGATAGCAGAGAAACAGTAGAGGGCAGGAGTAAGGAGGGATAGCAGAGAAACAGTAGAGAACAGGAGTAAGAAGGGATAGCAGAGAAACAGTAGAGGACAGGAGTAAGGAGGGATAGCAGAGAAACAGTAAAGAACAGGAGTAAGGAGGGATAGCAGAGAAACAGTAGAGGACAGGAGTAAGGAGGGATAGCAGAGAAGCAGTAGAGAACAGGAGTAAGAAGGGATAGCAGAGAAACAGTAGAGGACAGGAGTAAGAAGGGATAATAGAGAAGCAGTAGAGAACAGGAGTAAGAAGGGATAGCAGAGAAACAGTAGAGGGCAGGAGTAAGGAGGGATAGCAGAGAAACAGTAGAGGGCAGGAGTAAGGAGGGATAGCAGAGAAACAGTAGAGGACAGGAGTAAGAAGGGATAGCAGAGAAACAGTAGAGGGCAGGAGTAAGGAGGGATAGCAGAGAAGCAGTAGAGAACAGGAGTAAGAAGGGATAGCAGAGAAACAGTAGAGGACAGGAGTAAGGAGGGATAGCAGAGAAACAGTAGAGGACAGGAGTAAGAAGGGATAGCAGAGAAACAGTAGAGGGCAGGAGTAAGGAGGGATAGCAGAGAAACAGTAAAGAACAGGAGTAAGGAGGGATAGCAGAGAAGCAGTAGAGAACAGGAGTAAGAAGGGATAGCAGAGAAACAGTAGAGAACAGGAGTAAGGAGGGATAGCAGAGAAACAGTAGAGGACAGGAGTAAGGAGGGATAGCAGAGAAACAGTAGAGGACAGGAGTAAGGAGGGATAGCAGAGAAACAGTAGAGGACAGGAGTAAGGAGGGATAGCAGAGAAACAGTAGAGAACAGGAGTAAGGAGGGATAGCAGAGAAACAGTAGAGAACAGGAGTAAGAAGGGATAGCAGAGAAACAGTAGAGAACAGGAGTAAGGAGGGATAGCAGAGAAACAGTAGAGAACAGGAGTAAGGAGGGATAGCAGAGAAACAGTAGAGAACAGGAGTAAGGAGGGATAGCAGAGAAACAGTAGAGAACAGGAGTAAGGAGGGATAGCAGAGAAGCAGTAGAGAACAGGAGTAAGGAGGGATAGCAGAGAAACAGTAGAGGACAGGAGTAAGGAGGGATAGCAGAGAAACAGTAGAGAACAGGAGTAAGAAGGGATAGCAGAGAAACAGTAGAGGGCAGGAGTAAGGAGGGATAGCAGAGAAGCAGTAGAGAACAGGAGTAAGAAGGGATAGCAGAGAAACAGTAGGGGACAGGAGTAAGGAGGGATAGCAGAGAAACAGTAGAGGACAGGAGTAAGGAGGGATAGCAGAGAAACAGTAGAGAACAGGAGTAAGAAGGGATAGCAGAGAAACAGTAGAGGGCAGGAGTAAGGAGGGATAGCAGAGAAACGGTAGAGGACAGGAGTAAGGAGGGATAGCAGAGAAACAGTAGAGAACAGGAGTAAGAAGGGATAGCAGAGAAACAGTAGAGAACAGGAGTAAGGAGGGATAGCAGAGAAACAGTAGAGGACAGGAGTAAGGAGGGATAGCAGAGAAGCAGTAGAGAACAGGAGTAAGGAGGGATAGCAGAGAAACAGTAGAGGACAGGAGTAAGGAGGGATAGCAGAGAAACAGTAGAGAACAGGAGTAAGAAGGGATAGCAGAGAAACAGTAGAGGGCAGGAGTAAGGAGGGATAGCAGAGAAACAGTAGAGGACAGGAGTAAGAAGGGATAGCAGAGAAACAGTAGAGGACAGGAGTAAGGAGGGATAGCAGAGAAACAGTAGAGGACAGGAGTAAGAAGGGATAGCAGAGAAGCAGTAGAGGGCAGGAGTAAGGAGGGATAGCAGAGAAACAGTAGAGGGCAGGAGTAAGGAGGGATAGCAGAGAAACAGTAGAGGGCAGGAGTAAGGAGGGATAGCAGAGAAACAGTAGAGGACAGGAGTAAGAAGGGATAGCAGAGAAACAGTAGAGGACAGGAGTAAGAAGGGATAGCAGAGAAACAGTAGAGGGCAGGAGTAAGGAGGGATAGCAGAGAAACAGTAGAGGACAGGAGTAAGGAGGGATAGCAGAGAAACAGTAGAGGGCAGGAGTAAGGAGGGATAGCAGAGAAACAGTAGAGAACAGGAGTAAGAAGGGATAGCAGAGAAACAGTAGAGGACAGGAGTAAGGAGGGATAGCAGAGAAACAGTAAAGAACAGGAGTAAGGAGGGATAGCAGAGAAACAGTAGAGGACAGGAGTAAGGAGGGATAGCAGAGAAGCAGTAGAGTACAGGAGTAAGAAGGGATAGCAGAGAAACAGTAGAGGACAGGAGTAAGAAGGGATAATAGAGAAGCAGTAGAGAACAGGAGTAAGAAGGGATAGCAGAGAAACAGTAGAGGGCAGGAGTAAGGAGGGATAGCAGAGAAACAGTAGAGGGCAGGAGTAAGGAGGGATAGCAGAGAAACAGTAGAGGACAGGAGTAAGAAGGGATAGCAGAGAAACAGTAGAGGGCAGGAGTAAGGAGGGATAGCAGAGAAGCAGTAGAGAACAGGAGTAAGAAGGGATAGCAGAGAAACAGTAGAGGACAGGAGTAAGGAGGGATAGCAGAGAAACAGTAGAGGACAGGAGTAAGAAGGGATAGCAGAGAAACAGTAGAGGGCAGGAGTAAGGAGGGATAGCAGAGAAACAGTAAAGAACAGGAGTAAGGAGGGATAGCAGAGAAGCAGTAGAGAACAGGAGTAAGAAGGGATAGCAGAGAAACAGTAGAGAACAGGAGTAAGGAGGGATAGCAGAGAAACAGTAGAGGACAGGAGTAAGGAGGGATAGCAGAGAAACAGTAGAGGACAGGAGTAAGGAGGGATAGCAGAGAAACAGTAGAGGACAGGAGTAAGGAGGGATAATAGAGAAACAGTAGAGAACAGGAGTAAGGAGGGATAGCAGAGAAGCAGTAGAGAACAGGAGTAAGGAGGGATAATAGAGAAGCAGTAGAGAACAGGAGTAAGGAGGGATAGCAGAGAAACAGTAGAGGACAGGAGTAAGGAGGGATAGCAGAGAAACAGTAGAGAACAGGAGTAAGGAGGGATAGCAGAGAAACAGTAGAGAACAGGAGTAAGGAGGGATTATAGAGAAGCAGTAGAGAACAGGAATAAGGAGGGATAGCAGAGAAACAGTAGAGGACAGGAGTAAGGAGGGATAGCAGAGAAACAGTAGAGAACAGGAGTAAGAAGGGATAGCAGAGAAACAGTAGAGGGCAGGAGTAAGGAGGGATAGCAGAGAAACGGTAGAGGACAGGAGTAAGGAGGGATAGCAGAGAAACAGTAGAGAACAGGAGTAAGAAGGGATAGCAGAGAAACAGTAGAGAACAGGAGTAAGGAGGGATAGCAGAGAAACAGTAGAGGACAGGAGTAAGGAGGGATAGCAGAGAAGCAGTAGAGAACAGGAGTAAGGAGGGATAGCAGAGAAACAGTAGAGGACAGGAGTAAGGAGGGATAGCAGAGAAACAGTAGAGAACAGGAGTAAGAAGGGATAGCAGAGAAACAGTAGAGGGCAGGAGTAAGGAGGGATAGCAGAGAAACAGTAGAGGACAGGAGTAAGAAGGGATAGCAGAGAAACAGTAGAGGACAGGAGTAAGGAGGGATAGCAGAGAAACAGTAGAGGACAGGAGTAAGAAGGGATAGCAGAGAAGCAGTAGAGGGCAGGAGTAAGGAGGGATAGCAGAGAAACAGTAGAGGGCAGGAGTAAGGAGGGATAGCAGAGAAACAGTAGAGGGCAGGAGTAAGGAGGGATAGCAGAGAAACAGTAGAGGACAGGAGTAAGAAGGGATAGCAGAGAAACAGTAGAGGACAGGAGTAAGAAGGGATAGCAGAGAAACAGTAGAGGGCAGGAGTAAGGAGGGATAGCAGAGAAACAGTAGAGGACAGGAGTAAGGAGGGATAGCAGAGAAACAGTAGAGGGCAGGAGTAAGGAGGGATAGCAGAGAAACAGTAGAGAACAGGAGTAAGAAGGGATAGCAGAGAAACAGTAGAGGACAGGAGTAAGGAGGGATAGCAGAGAAACAGTAAAGAACAGGAGTAAGGAGGGATAGCAGAGAAACAGTAGAGGACAGGAGTAAGGAGGGATAGCAGAGAAGCAGTAGAGAACAGGAGTAAGAAGGGATAGCAGAGAAACAGTAGAGGACAGGAGTAAGAAGGGATAATAGAGAAGCAGTAGAGAACAGGAGTAAGAAGGGATAGCAGAGAAACAGTAGAGGGCAGGAGTAAGGAGGGATAGCAGAGAAACAGTAGAGGGCAGGAGTAAGGAGGGATAGCAGAGAAACAGTAGAGGACAGGAGTAAGAAGGGATAGCAGAGAAACAGTAGAGGGCAGGAGTAAGGAGGGATAGCAGAGAAGCAGTAGAGAACAGGAGTAAGAAGGGATAGCAGAGAAACAGTAGAGGACAGGAGTAAGGAGGGATAGCAGAGAAACAGTAGAGGACAGGAGTAAGAAGGGATAGCAGAGAAACAGTAGAGGGCAGGAGTAAGGAGGGATAGCAGAGAAACAGTAAAGAACAGGAGTAAGGAGGGATAGCAGAGAAGCAGTAGAGAACAGGAGTAAGAAGGGATAGCAGAGAAACAGTAGAGAACAGGAGTAAGGAGGGATAGCAGAGAAACAGTAGAGGACAGGAGTAAGGAGGGATAGCAGAGAAACAGTAGAGGACAGGAGTAAGGAGGGATAGCAGAGAAACAGTAGAGGACAGGAGTAAGGAGGGATAATAGAGAAACAGTAGAGAACAGGAGTAAGGAGGGATAGCAGAGAAGCAGTAGAGAACAGGAGTAAGGAGGGATAATAGAGAAGCAGTAGAGAACAGGAGTAAGGAGGGATAGCAGAGAAACAGTAGAGGACAGGAGTAAGGAGGGATAGCAGAGAAACAGTAGAGAACAGGAGTAAGGAGGGATAGCAGAGAAACAGTAGAGAACAGGAGTAAGGAGGGATTATAGAGAAGCAGTAGAGAACAGGAATAAGGAGGGATAGCAGAGAAACAGTAGAGGACAGGAGTAAGGAGGGATAGCAGAGAAACAGTAGAGAACAGGAGTAAGAAGGGATAGCAGAGAAACAGCAGAGAACAGGAGTAAGGAGGGATAGCAGAGAAACAGTAGAGGACAGGAGTAAGGAGGGATAGCAGAGAAGCAGTAGAGAACAGGAGTAAGGAGGGATAGCAGAGAAACAGTAGAGGACAGGAGTAAGGAGGGATAGCAGAGAAACAGTAGAGAACAGGAGAAAGAAGGGATAGCAGAGAAACAGTAGAGAACAGGAGTAAGGAGGGATAGCAGAGAAACAGTAGAGGACAGGCGTAAGGAGGGATAGCAGAGAAGCAGTAGAGAACAGGAGTAAGGAGGGATAGCAGAGAAGCAGTAGAGAACAGGAGTAAGGAGGGATAATAGAGAAGCTGTAGAGAACAGGAGTAAGGAGGGATAGCAGAGAAGCAGTAGAGGGCAGGAGTAAGGAGGGATAATAGAGAAGCAGTAGAGAACAGGAGTAAGGAGGGATAGCAGAGAAACAGTAGAGAACAGGAGTAAGAAGGGATAGCAGAGAAGCAGTAGAGAACAGGAGTAAGAAGGGATAGCAGAGAAGCAGTAGAGAACAGGAGTAAGGAGGGATAATAGAGAAACAGTAGAGAACAGGAGTAAGGAGGGATAGCAGAGAAACAGTAGAGAACAGGAGTAAGGAGGGATAATAGAGAAGCAGTAGAGAACAGGAGTAAGGAGGGATAGCAGAGAAACAGTAGAGAACAGGAGTAAGGAGGGATAATAGAGAAGCAGTAGAGAACAGGAGTAAGGAGGGATAGCAGAGATGCAGTAGAGGGCAGGAGTAAGGAGGGATAGCAGAGAAGCAGTAGAGAACAGGAGTAAGGAGGGATTGCAGAGAAACAGTAGAGAACAGGAGTAAGAAGGGATAGCAGAGAAGCAGTAGAGAACAGGAGAAAGGAGGGATAGCAGAGAAGCAGTAGAGAACAGGAGTAAGGAGGGATAGCAGAGAAGCAGTAGAGAACAGGAGTAAGGTGTGATAATAGAGAAACAGTAGAGAACAGGAGTAAGGAGGGATAGCAGAGAAACAGTAGAGAACAGGAGTAAGGAGGGATAATAGAGAAACAGTAGAGAACAGGAGTAAGGAGGGATAATAGAGAAACAGTAGAGAACAGGAGTAAGGAGGGATAATAGAGAAACAGTAGAGAACAGGAGTAAGAAGGGATAGCAGAGAAACAGTAGAGAACAGGAGTAAGGAGGGATAATAGAGAAACAGTAGAGAATAGGAGTAAGGAGGGATAATATAGAAGCAGTAGAGGACAGGAGTAAGGAGGGATAGCAGAGAAACAGTAGAGAACAGGAGTAAGGAGGGATAATAGAGAAACAGTAGAGAACAGGAGTAAGGAGGGATAGCAGAGAAGCAGTAGAGAACAGGAGTAAGGAGGGATAGCAGAGAAGCGGTAGAGAACAGGAGTAAGGAGGGATAATAGAGAAACAGTAGAGAACAGGAGTAAGGAGGGATAGCAGAGAAGCAGTAGAGAACAGGAGTAAGGAGGGATAGCAGAGAAGCAGTAGAGGGCAGGAGTAAGGAGGGATAATAGAGAAACAGTAGAGAACAGGAGTAAGGAGGGATAGCAGAGAAGCAGTAGAGAACAGGAGTAAGGAGGGATAGCAGAGAAGCAGTAGAGGGCAGGAGTAAGGAGGGATAGCAGAGAAACAGTAGAGAACAGGAGTAAGGAGGGATAGCAGAGAAGCAGTAGAGAACAGGAGTAAGGAGGGATAGCAGAGAAGCGGTAGAGAACAGGAGTAAGGAGGGATAATAGAGAAACAGTAGAGAACAGGAGTAAGGAGGGATAGCAGAGAAACAGTAGAGAACAGGAGTAAGAAGGGATAGCAGAGAAACAGTAGAGAACAGGAGTAAGGAGGGATAGCAGAGAAACAGTAGAGGGCAGGAGTAAGGAGGGATAGCAGAGAAACAGTAGAGAACAGGAGTAAGGAGGGATAGCAGAGAAACAGTAGAGGGCAGGAGTAAGAAGGGATAGCAGAGAAACAGTAGAGGGCAGGAGTAAGGAGGGATAGCAGAGAAACAGTAGAGAACAGGAGTAAGGAGGGATAGCAGAGAAACAGTAGAGGGCAGGAGTAAGGAGGGATAGCAGAGAAACAGTAGAGGGCAGGAGTAAGGAGGGATAGCAGAGAAACAGTAGAGAACAGGAGTAAGGAGGGATAGCAGAGAAGCAGTAGAGAACAGGAGTAAGGAGGGATAATAGAGAAACAGTAGAGAACAGGAGTAAGGAGGGATAGCAGAGAAACAGTAGAGAACAGGAGTAAGGAGGGATAATAGAGAAACAGTAGAGAACAGGAGTAAGGAGGGATAATAGAGAAACAGTAGAGAACAGGAGTAAGGAGGGATAATAGAGAAACAGTAGAGAACAGGAGTAAGAAGGGATAGCAGAGAAACAGTAGAGAACAGGAGTAAGGAGGGATAATAGAGAAACAGTAGAGAATAGGAGTAAGGAGGGATAATAGAGAAGCAGTAGAGGACAGGAGTAAGGAGGGATAGCAGAGAAACAGTAGAGAACAGGAGTAAGGAGGGATAATAGAGAAACAGTAGAGAACAGGAGTAAGGAGGGATAGCAGAGAAGCAGTAGAGAACAGGAGTAAGGAGGGATAGCAGAGAAGCGGTAGAGAACAGGAGTAAGGAGGGATAATAGAGAAACAGTAGAGAATAGGAGTAAGGAGGGATAATAGAGAAGCAGTAGAGGACAGGAGTAAGGAGGGATAGCAGAGAAACAGTAGAGAACAGGAGTAAGGAGGGATAATAGAGAAACAGTAGAGAACAGGAGTAAGGAGGGATAGCAGAGAAGCAGTAGAGAACAGGAGTAAGGAGGGATAGCAGAGAAGCGGTAGAGAACAGGAGTAAGGAGGGATAATAGAGAAACAGTAGAGAACAGGAGTAAGGAGGGATAGCAGAGAAGCAGTAGAGAACAGGAGTAAGGAGGGATAGCAGAGAAGCAGTAGAGGGCAGGAGTAAGGAGGGATAATAGAGAAACAGTAGAGAACAGGAGTAAGGAGGGATAGCAGAGAAGCAGTAGAGAACAGGAGTAAGGAGGGATAGCAGAGAAGCAGTAGAGGGCAGGAGTAAGGAGGGATAGCAGAGAAACAGTAGAGAACAGGAGTAAGGAGGGATAGCAGAGAAGCAGTAGAGAACAGGAGTAAGGAGGGATAGCAGAGAAGCGGTAGAGAACAGGAGTAAGGAGGGATAATAGAGAAACAGTAGAGAACAGGAGTAAGGAGGGATAGCAGAGAAACAGTAGAGAACAGGAGTAAGAAGGGATAGCAGAGAAACAGTAGAGAACAGGAGTAAGGAGGGATAGCAGAGAAACAGTAGAGGGCAGGAGTAAGGAGGGATAGCAGAGAAACAGTAGAGAACAGGAGTAAGGAGGGATAGCAGAGAAACAGTAGAGGGCAGGAGTAAGAAGGGATAGCAGAGAAACAGTAGAGGGCAGGAGTAAGGAGGGATAGCAGAGAAACAGTAGAGAACAGGAGTAAGGAGGGATAGCAGAGAAACAGTAGAGGGCAGGAGTAAGGAGGGATAGCAGAGAAACAGTAGAGGGCAGGAGTAAGGAGGGATAGCAGAGAAACAGTAGAGAACAGGAGTAAGGAGGGATAGCAGAGAAGCAGTAGAGAACAGGAGTAAGGAGGGATAATAGAGAAACAGTAGAGAACAGGAGTAAGGAGGGATAGCAGAGAAACAGTAGAGAACAGGAGTAAGGAGGGATAATAGAGAAACAGTAGAGAACAGGAGTAAGGAGGGATAATAGAGAAACAGTAGAGAACAGGAGTAAGGAGGGATAATAGAGAAACAGTAGAGAACAGGAGTAAGAAGGGATAGCAGAGAAACAGTAGAGAACAGGAGTAAGGAGGGATAATAGAGAAACAGTAGAGAATAGGAGTAAGGAGGGATAATAGAGAAGCAGTAGAGGACAGGAGTAAGGAGGGATAGCAGAGAAACAGTAGAGAACAGGAGTAAGGAGGGATAATAGAGAAACAGTAGAGAACAGGAGTAAGGAGGGATAGCAGAGAAGCAGTAGAGAACAGGAGTAAGGAGGGATAGCAGAGAAGCGGTAGAGAACAGGAGTAAGGAGGGATAATAGAGAAACAGCAGAGAACAGGAGTAAGGAGGGATAGCAGAGAAGCAGTAGAGAACAGGAGTAAGGAGGGACAGCAGAGAAGCAGTAGAGGGCAGGAGTAAGGAGGGATAATAGAGAAACAGTAGAGAACAGGAGTAAGGAGGGATAGCAGAGAAGCAGTAGAGAACAGGAGTAAGGAGGGATAGCAGAGAAGCAGTAGAGGGCAGGAGTAAGGAGGGATAGCAGAGAAACAGTAGAGAACAGGAGTAAGGAGGGATAGCAGAGAAGCAGTAGAGAACAGGAGTAAGGAGGGATAGCAGAGAAGCGGTAGAGAACAGGAGTAAGGAGGGATAATAGAGAAACAGTAGAGAACAGGAGTAAGGAGGGATAGCAGAGAAACAGTAGAGAACAGGAGTAAGAAGGGATAGCAGAGAAACAGTAGAGAACAGGAGTAAGGAGGGATAGCAGAGAAACAGTAGAGGGCAGGAGTAAGGAGGGATAGCAGAGAAACAGTAGAGAACAGGAGTAAGGAGGGATAGCAGAGAAACAGTAGAGGGCAGGAGTAAGAAGGGATAGCAGAGAAGCAGTAGAGGGCAGGAGTAAGGAGGGATAATAGAGAAGCAGTAGAGAACAGGAGTAAGGAGGGATAGCAGAGAAACAGTAGAGAACAGGAGTAAGAAGGGATAGCAGAGAAGCAGTAGAGAACAGGAGTAAGAAGGGATAGCAGAGAAGCAGTAGAGAACAGGAGTAAGGAGGGATAATAGAGAAACTGTAGAGAACAGGAGTAAGGAGGGATAGCAGAGAAACAGTAGAGAACAGGAGTAAGGAGGGATAATAGAGAAGCAGTAGAGAACAGGAGTAAGGAGGGATAGCAGAGAAACAGTAGAGAACAGGAGTAAGGAGGGATAATAGAGAAGCAGTAGAGAACAGGAGTAAGGAGGGATAGCAGAGAAGCAGTAGAGGGCAGGAGTAAGGAGGGATAGCAGAGAAGCAGTAGAGAACAGGAGTAAGGAGGGATTGCAGAGAAACAGTAGAGAACAGGAGCAAGAAGGGATAGCAGAGAAGCAGTAGAGAACAGGAGAAAGGAGGGATAGCAGAGAAGCAGTAGAGAACAGGAGTAAGGAGGGATAGCAGAGAAGCAGTAGAGAACAGGAGTAAGGTGTGATAATAGAGAAACAGTAGAGAACAGGAGTAAGGAGGGATAGCAGAGAAACAGTAGAGAACAGGAGTAAGGAGGGATAATAGAGAAACAGTAGAGAACAGGAGTAAGGAGGGATAATAGAGAAACAGTAGAGAACAGGAGTAAGGAGGGATAATAGAGAAACAGTAGAGAACAGGAGTAAGAAGGGATAGCAGAGAAACAGTAGAGAACAGGAGTAAGGAGGGATAATAGAGAAACAGTAGAGAATAGGAGTAAGGAGGGATAATAGAGAAGCAGTAGAGGACAGGAGTAAGGAGGGATAGCAGAGAAACAGTAGAGAACAGGAGTAAGGAGGGATAATAGAGAAACAGTAGAGAACAGGAGTAAGGAGGGATAGCAGAGAAGCAGTAGAGAACAGGAGTAAGGAGGGATAGCAGAGAAGCGGTAGAGAACAGGAGTAAGGAGGGATAATAGAGAAACAGTAGAGAACAGGAGTAAGGAGGGATAGCAGAGAAGCAGTAGAGAACAGGAGTAAGGAGGGATAGCAGAGAAGCAGTAGAGGGCAGGAGTAAGGAGGGATAATAGAGAAACAGTAGAGAACAGGAGTAAGGAGGGATAGCAGAGAAGCAGTAGAGAACAGGAGTAAGGAGGGATAGCAGAGAAGCAGTAGAGGGCAGGAGTAAGGAGGGATAGCAGAGAAACAGTAGAGAACAGGAGTAAGGAGGGATAGCAGAGAAGCAGTAGAGAACAGGAGTAAGGAGGGATAGCAGAGAAGCGGTAGAGAACAGGAGTAAGGAGGGATAATAGAGAAACAGTAGAGAACAGGAGTAAGGAGGGATAGCAGAGAAACAGTAGAGAACAGGAGTAAGAAGGGATAGCAGAGAAACAGTAGAGAACAGGAGTAAGGAGGGATAGCAGAGAAACAGTAGAGGGCAGGAGTAAGGAGGGATAGCAGAGAAACAGTAGAGAACAGGAGTAAGGAGGGATAGCAGAGAAACAGTAGAGGGCAGGAGTAAGAAGGGATAGCAGAGAAACAGTAGAGAACAGGAGTAAGGAGGGATAGCAGAGAAACAGTAGAGGGCAGGAGTAAGGAGGGATAGCAGAGAAACAGTAGAGGGCAGGAGTAAGGAGGGATAGCAGAGAAACAGTAGAGAACAGGAGTAAGGAGGGATAGCAGAGAAGCAGTAGAGAACAGGAGTAAGGAGGGATAATAGAGAAACAGTAGAGAACAGGAGTAAGGAGGGATAGCAGAGAAACAGTAGAGAACAGGAGTAAGGAGGGATAATAGAGAAACAGTAGAGAACAGGAGTAAGGAGGGATAATAGAGAAACAGTAGAGAACAGGAGTAAGGAGGGATAATAGAGAAACAGTAGAGAACAGGAGTAAGAAGGGATAGCAGAGAAACAGTAGAGAACAGGAGTAAGGAGGGATAATAGAGAAACAGTAGAGAATAGGAGTAAGGAGGGATAATAGAGAAGCAGTAGAGGACAGGAGTAAGGAGGGATAGCAGAGAAACAGTAGAGAACAGGAGTAAGGAGGGATAATAGAGAAACAGTAGAGAACAGGAGTAAGGAGGGATAGCAGAGAAGCAGTAGAGAACAGGAGTAAGGAGGGATAGCAGAGAAGCGGTAGAGAACAGGAGTAAGGAGGGATAATAGAGAAACAGTAGAGAACAGGAGTAAGGAGGGATAGCAGAGAAGCAGTAGAGAACAGGAGTAAGGAGGGATAGCAGAGAAGCAGTAGAGGGCAGGAGTAAGGAGGGATAATAGAGAAACAGTAGAGAACAGGAGTAAGGAGGGATAGCAGAGAAGCAGTAGAGAACAGGAGTAAGGAGGGATAGCAGAGAAGCAGTAGAGGGCAGGAGTAAGGAGGGATAGCAGAGAAACAGTAGAGAACAGGAGTAAGGAGGGATAGCAGAGAAGCAGTAGAGAACAGGAGTAAGGAGGGATAGCAGAGAAGCGGTAGAGAACAGGAGTAAGGAGGGATAATAGAGAAACAGTAGAGAACAGGAGTAAGGAGGGATAGCAGAGAAACAGTAGAGAACAGGAGTAAGAAGGGATAGCAGAGAAACAGTAGAGAACAGGAGTAAGGAGGGATAGCAGAGAAACAGTAGAGGGCAGGAGTAAGGAGGGATAGCAGAGAAACAGTAGAGAACAGGAGTAAGGAGGGATAGCAAAGAAACAGTAGAGGGCAGGAGTAAGAAGGGATAGCAGAGAAACAGTAGAGGGCAGGAGTAAGGAGGGATAGCAGAGAAACAGTAGAGAACAGGAGTAAGGAGGGATAGCAGAGAAACAGTAGAGGGCAGGAGTAAGGAGGGATAGCAGAGAAACAGTAGAGGGCAGGAGTAAGGAGGGATAGCAGAGAAACAGTAGAGAACAGGAGTAAGAAGGGATAGCAGAGAAACAGTAGAGGGCAGGAGTAAGGAGGGATAGCAGAGAAACAGTAGAGAACAGGAGTAATGAAGGATAGCAGAGAAGCAGTAGAGGGCAGGAGTAAGGAGGGATAGCAGAGAAACAGTAGAGAACAGGAGTAAGGAGGGATAATAGGGAAACAGTAGAGAACAGGAGTAAGGAGGGATAATAGAGAAGCAGTAGAGGGCAGGAGTAAGGAGGGATAGCAGAGAAGCAGTAGAGAACAGGAGTAAGGAGGGATAGCAGAGAAGCAGTAGAGGACAGGAGTAAGGAGGGATAGCAGAGAAGCAGTAGAGGGCAGGAGTAAGGAGGGATAATAGAGAAGCAGTAGAGAACAGGAGTAAGGAGGGATAGCAGAGAAGCAGTAGAGGACAGGAGTAAGGAGGGATAGCAGAGAAGCAGTAGAGAACAGGAGTAAGGAGGGATAATAGAGAAGCAGTAGAGAACAGGAGTAAGGAGGGATAGCAGAGAAACAGTAGAGAACAGGAGTAAGGAGGGATAATAGAGAAACAGTAGAGAACAGGAGTAAGTCGCTCTGGATAAGAGCGTCTGCTAAATGACTTAAATGTAAATGTAAATGTAAGGAGGGATAGCAGAGAAACAGTAGAGAACAGGAGTAAGAAGGGATAGCAGAGAAACAGTAGAGAACAGGAGTAAGAAGGGATAGCAGAGAAACAGTAGAGAACAGGAGTAAGAAGGGATAGCAGAGAAACAGTAGAGAACAGGAGTAAGAAGGGATAGCAGAGAAACAGTAGAGAACAGGCGTAAGAAGGGATAGCAGAGAAACAGTAGAGAACAGGAGTAAGGAGGGATAGCAGAGAAACAGTAGAGGGCAGGAGAGAGGGGGATAGAAGAGAAACAGTAAAGAACAGGAGTAAGAAGGGATAGCAGAGAAACAGTAGAGAACAGGAGTAAGAAGGGATAGCAGAGAAACAGTAGAGAACAGGAGTAAGAAGGGATAGCAGAGAAACAGTAGAGAACAGGAGTAAGAAGGGATAGCAGAGAAACAGTAGAGAACAGGCGTAAGAAGGGATAGCAGAGAAACAGTAGAGAACAGGAGTAAGGAGGGATAGCAGAGAAACAGTAGAGAACAGGAGTAAGAAGGGATAGCAGAGAAACAGTAGAGAACAGGAGTAAGAAGGGATAGCAGAGAAACAGTAGAGAACAGGAGTAAGAAGGGATAGCAGAGAAACAGTAGAGAACAGGAGTAAGAAGGGATAGCAGAGAAACAGTAGAGGGCAGGAGAGAGGGGGATAGAAGAGAAACAGTAGAGGGCAGGAGTAAGGAGGGATAGCAGAGAAGCAGTAGAGGGCAGGAGTAAGGAGGGATAGCAGAGAAACAGTAGAGAGCAGGAGTAAGAAGGGATAGCAGAGAAGCAGTAGAGGGCAGGAGTAAGGAGGGATAGCAGAGAAGCAGTAGAGGACAGGAGTAAGGAGGGATAGCAGAGAAGCAGTAGAGGGCAGGAGTAAGGAGGGATAGCAGAGAAGCAGTAGAGGGCAGGAGTAAGGAGGGATAGCAGAGAAACAGTAGAGAGCAGGAGTAAGAAGGGATAGCAGAGAAGCAGTAGAGGGCAGGAGTAAGGAGGGATAGCAGAGAAGCAGTAGAGGACAGGAGTAAGGAGGGATAGCAGAGAAGCAGTAGAGGGCAGGAGTAAGGAGGGATAGCAGAGAAGCAGTAGAGAACAGGAGTAAGGAGGGATAGCAGAGAAACAGTAGAGAACAGGAGTAAGGAGGGATAGCAGAGAAACAGTAGAGAACAGGAGTAAGAAGGGATAGCAGAGAAGCAGTAGAGGGCAGGAGTAAGGAGGGATAGCAGAGAAGCAGTAGAGGACAGGAGTAAGGAGGGATAGCAGAGAAGCAGTAGAGGGCAGGAGTAAGGAGGGATAGCAGAGAAGCAGTAGAGAACAGGAGTAAGGAGGGATAGCAGAGAAGCAGTAGAGAACAGGAGTAAGGAGGGATAGCAGAGAAGCAGTAGAGAACAGGAGTAAGGAGGGATAATAGAGAAACAGTAGAGAACAGGAGTAAGGAGGGATAATAGAGAAGCAGTAGAGGGCAGGAGTAAGGAGGGATAGCAGAGAAACAGTAGAGAACAGGAGTAAGGAGGGATAGCAGAGAAACAGTAGAGAACAGGAGTAAGAAGGGATAGCAGAGAAGCAGTAGAGAACAGGAGTAAGGAGGGATAGCAGAGAAGCAGTAGAGAACAGGAGTAAGGAGGGATAGCAGAGAAGCAGTAGAGAACAGGAGTAAGGAGGGATAATAGAGAAGCAGTAGAGAACAGGAGTAAGGAGGGATAGCAGAGAAGCAGTAGAGGGCAGGAGTAAGGAGGGATAGCAGAGAAGCAGTAGAGGGCAGTAGAGAGGGGGATAGAAGAGGGGTAAAGAGATGGAGGTCAAGGGAGGGTGCAGAGGATAGGGGGATCATGGAACACACTGGAGAGAATGGAGAAAGAGAAGAAGGGGTGGAGGAATAAGATGTAAGGGATGGAGAAGAAGTTAGGTAAGAGAGATCGTTAGAAAGATTGATAGAGAGATTATCGAGAGATTGATAGAGAGATTATTAGCGAGATTGATAGAATAAGAAAGTGACAGACATTTTTCATGTATTACATGATTTTCTTTCTTCATTACGCATTCTACAATTTTTTTTGTGTGCTTCTCACAAATTTACAATAAGCAATTTGTGTCCTTTTCACAATAATCTGAGATACTGAGTTTGCTCCCCTCCTCCTATCTCTCTTTTTCTTTCCCACTTTCCCCATCCTGTTAAAATAGAAATACCTAAAACAGCACCATTGTGTAATGAAACCATGAAAAGTAGTGCACCTAAGCTGAGATCTGGTGTTCAGAGGCGTATGTGGCAGGGGCTACTAACAATCACGGATTACAAAAAGAAAGCCAGTAATGTTGTGGACACCGCCTACTGGACGAGCTAAAAAACTTTTTATCCCGCTTCGAACATAACGACTCTGAGCTGCCGAGGAGAGCCCCTGAGGACAACGAGGTCTTCACAGAGTACGTATGTAAGTCATTCAACTGTGTTAACCCTTGCGAGGCTGCCGGCACTAGCCGCGGCCTCAGAGCATGTTCAGAGCAGCTAGCTGTTGTGTTTTTCTGACATTTTCAATCTCTCTCTAGTCCAGGCTGTTATTCCCAGCTGCTTCAAGATGTCCACTATCATCCCGTGCCCAAGAAAGGGAAAGTAACTGAACTGAATGATTACTGACCCGTAGCACTCACTTCCGTCATCATGATGACAAAATCGCCATTGCACTGCACGCAAACCTCACCCACTTGGACAAAAGGAATGCATATGTGAGGATGCAGTTCATCAACTACAACTCGGACTTCAATACCATAGTGCCTTATAAGCTCATCACAAAGCTCACGACCCTGGGACTGAACTCCTCCCTATGCAACTGGGTCCTGGACTTCCTGACGGGCCACCTCCAGGTTGTGAAGGTTGGCAACATTACCTCCTCCACAAGGGTCCCACAAGGGTGCGTCCTCAGTCCCCTCCTGTACTCCCTGTATACCCATGACTGCGTGGCCTCACACAGTTCTATTTGACCTAGATAGTTTGTATGTATGCATTGATATGTAGGCTACGTGTGGCTTTAAAAAAAATGATGTAGTGTTCTTGTCTATTGATGTTCTGTATTATGTTATTCTGTATTATGTTTCATGTATTGTGTGGACCCAAGGAAGAGTAGCTGTTGCTTTTGCAACAACTAATGGGGATCCTAATAAAATACGAATACCATCCCCATCATGAAGTTCGCTGACGACACGACAGTAGTAGGCCTGATTACCAACAACAACGAGACGTCCTAGAGAGAGGAAATAGACACTGACGACGTGGTGCCAGGTAAACAACCCCTCCCTCAAAGTCAGAAAAACAAAGGAGCTGATTGTGGACCTCAGGAGGAACCAGGTTGGGCACGCCCCCATCCTCATCAATAGGGCCGCCGTGGAGACGGTCAAAAACTTCAAGTTCCTCTGTGTATAAAGCTCAGATGAGCTGAAATGGTCAAACCACATGGATACCGTGGTGAGGAAGGGCGCGGCAGTGACTCTTCAACCTCATAAGGCTGAAGAAATTCAGCCTGTCCCCGTGGGCGGATCACAGTTTTCTACAGGAGCACCATCAAGAGCATACTATTGGGCTGCATCACAGCCTGGTACAGAAACTCCACCGTCGCTGACCACAAGGCTTTACAAAGGGTGGTACGCTCAGCCGAACGCACCATTGGGTGCTCACACCATCTGCCTGCCCTCTAGGACACCTACAACACCAGGTGTCGCAGGAAGGCCAAGAAGATCCTCAAGGACTTCAGCCACCCGAGCCACGGCCTGTTCTCCCAACTTCCAACACAGACAAGGGAAGTATCGGAGTATCTTGGCAAAAACTGTCAGACTGGCCAATAGCTTCTACCCCCTGACCATCAGATTACAGCTGTAATTATGTATATCTTATTATTTTTTATTATTGTTTCATTCACTTCTCACTTCCCCCCCTGCTGCTCCCCCTGTGGACATGTTTTACCAAATTGCCACGCGCGCTGCCCAAATTGCGGGCTTCCCAAATAGGCATAGGCCTACACTTGTGATTTGAAACAATCCACAGCTATTTTTTAAAATAAGCTATTGATCCTCTGTGGCTAAATCATACTCTCTGGTGAAGTATTTTGAATGTTTTTATTTAGACACAAGTAACTATATAATTTGGGCACAGCATCCTAACAGTGCACTGTGCACCCGCCAACTTTCCTTTACCATTCACAAGAGGCTGAAACCAGAGATCTGTATATAATGAGGAGATGCTCATGTCTCCGACCTAACAATGGGAGTCATTGTCCTAAAGGCGGGAAGGCAGGCGACAAGCTTAGGTTCTGCATATTATGCCCATAGAAACACATTGGGCTTATTCTGGGCAGATTTTGGAGAGAATGAGCCCTCTTGCTTTGAAATTCTCTCACCGGAGAAAGCATCCTAGTGAGCAAAACAGCACCCCTCTGTCTTACTATATGTATCCCATGTATCTGATGCTGTCTGGCCAGAAAGAGTATGACATGCCATACTTTTTTTGTTCAGACATTTTTGTCCAGATAAAGCATGTTTACATGGTTTACACATAGTGAGACAGAGGGGGGCTATTTCACTCGCTCAGATGCTTTATCTGACATTGATGCGTTTTTCTGTTGGCGCGCGTCTCGTTCAAATAAATGATCAATATTTCAATATTTTCACTCAGGAATATTCACTGTCTTCTTGGTAAGCAACTCCAGTGTAGATTTGGCCTTATGTTTTAGGTTATTGTCCTACTGGAAGGTGAATTCATTTTCCAGTGTCTGGTGGAAAACAGACTGAACCAGGCTTTCCTCTAGGATTTTGCCTGTGCTTGGCTCCATTCCATTTATTTTTTATCCTGAAAAACTCCCCAGTCCTTAACAATTACAAGCATACCCATGATGCAGCCACCACAATGCTTAAAAATATGGACAGTGGTACTCAGTAATATGTTGTATTGGATTTGCTTTGTATTGATTTGCTTTGTACACTTTGTATTTTGGACAAAAAGTTCATTGCTTTGCCACATTTGTTGCAGTATTACTTTAGTGCCTTGTTGCAAACAGGATGCATGTTTTGGAATATTTTTATTCTGTACAGGCTTCCTTCTTTTCACTCTGTCAATTAGGCTAGTATTGTGGAGTAACTACAATGTTGTTGATCCATTCTCAGTTTCTCCTATCACAGCCATTAAACTGTTTTCTTTCTAACTGTTTTAAAATCACCATTGGCCTCATGGTGAAATCGCTGAGCGGTTTCCTTCCTCTCCGGCAACTGAGTTAGGAAGGACGCCTGTATCTTTGTTGTGACTGGGTGCATTGATACACCATCCAAAGTGTAATTCAAATCAAATCAAATGTTTACTAGACACTTACAAGCCCCTAACCAACAATGCAATTTAAAAAATACGAATAAGAACAAGAAATAAAAGTAACAAGTTGTTAAAGAGCAGCAGTAAAATAACAATAGCGAGACTATACACAGGGGGTACCAGTACAGAGTCACTGTGCGGGGGCACCGGTTAGTCGAGGAAATTGAGATAATATGTACATGTAGGTAGAGTTATTAAAGTGACTATGCATAGATAATAACAGAGAGTAGCAGCAGCGTAAAATAGCCATTATGTTCAGGATTCTTATGGCTTGGGGGTAGAAGCTGTTTAGAAGCCTCTTGGACTTAGACTTGGCGCTCCGGTACTGCTTGCCTTGCAGTAGCAGAGAGAACAGTCTATGATTAGGGTGGCTGGAGTCTTTGACCATTTTTAGGGCCTTCCTCTGACACCGCCTGGTATAGAGGTCCTGAATGGCATGAAGCTTGGCCCCAGTGATGTACTGGGCCGTACGCACCACCCTCTGTCGTGCCTTGCGGTCGAAGGCGAGCAGTTGCCATACCAGGCAGTGATGCAACCAGTGAGGATGCTCTCGATGGTGCAGCTGTAGAACCTTTTGAGGATCTGAGGACCCATACCAAATATTTTTCAGTCTTCTGAGGGGGAATAGGTTTTGTCGTGCCCTCTTTACGACTGTCTTGGTGTGCTTGGACCATGATAGTTTGTTGGTGATGTGGACACCAAGGAACTTGAAGCTCTCAACCTGCTCCCTAGACCCATGTGACATGCTGGTAAAAATGTGGTAAAACTGATTTAAGTTTGCCTGCATTAAAGTCCCCGGCCACTAGGAGCGCCACTTCTGGATGAGCATTTTCTTGTTTGCTTATGGCCTTATAGAGTTGGTTGAGTGCGGTCTTAGTGCCAGCACCGGTCTGTGGTGGTAAATAGACGGCTACGAATAATATAGATGAGAACTCTCTTGGTAGATAGTGTGGTCTACGTCTTATAATAATATATTCTACCTCAGGCGAGAAATACCTCAAGACTTCTTTAATATTAGACATTGCGCACCAGCTGTTATTGACAAATAGACACCCCCCCCCCCACCCCTCGTCTTACCAGACGTAGCTTCTCTGTTCTGCCGGTGTATGGAAAATCCCGCCAGCTCTATATTATCCATGTCGTCGTTCAGCCACGACTCAGTGAAACATAAGATGTTACAGTTTTTAATGTCCCGTTGGTAGGATAATCTTAATCATAGGTCATCAATTTTATTTTCCAATGATTACACGTTAGCCAATAGTTACCCATTATTACCTAGACAGACTCACAGCTGTAATCGCTGCCAAAGGTGCTTCTACAAAGTATTGACTCAGGGGTGTGATTACTTATGTAAATTAGATATTTCTCTATTAAATTTTCAATAAATTAGTAAAAATGTCTTAAAAACATGCTTTCACTTTTCTATTATGGGGTATTGTGTGTAGATGGGTGAAAAAAACAATAATTTAATCCATTTTGAATTCAGGCTGTAACAAAATGTAGAATAAGTCAAGGGGTATAAACTTTCTGAAGCCACTGTATACCACAATAAACATCAAAGTTGAAATGCTTTTGATCAAGAAGTTGGCGCGAAATCTCCGCTGCTCTCTATCAGCACCATGGACAGCGCCCTACACACTAAAGTTCGATTTTGATAAAAGCCAACCATCTAGATTGTTTCTTAACTTTTCAGAAGAGTTGGAGCCTGCTTGATACTCTGTGGAAATTCTTGATTAATAGATCATTCCTTTTTTTTTTTACTCCAAATACAAACTTATAGATAGGAACAACAACTTAGATATGCAGAGAAACAACGACTACATGTTATCTGCCCAGACCCACATGCTCACACTGTCACGGATCCCTCCGGAACTTTCATTACGCACACCTGGCCCTTATTCCCACTGATTAGTAATTGTATAAGTGTGCCCTTGGTTTACCCGTGTCTTGTCGATTATTGTTACGATGTCCGTTGGTGCGTGTGAGTACCTGTGCTGTGTATTTTGGCATTCGTGCCATTGTGGATTGCGCAGATGATTACGTGTCTCGTCCTGTGTGTTAATCATCGTGCGCTTGTGTTATTTTTTTCGAGGTACTCCTCGCTCTTTTGTTTGGGTTTCAACCCTGTGTTTCGTATGGTGTTTGTTTGGTCTTCGTCCCCGTGCCTTTACACGGGATTGAACCCGTGATCCTCAGAGCCGGAGCTCACCGATGCCCCTAGTGGCAGGTATTGAAGCCCTCTCCCGACATCCTAGGGACCTGGACGGATGTTGAATATTGCATTGGATCTGGAGTAACCTTGCTGGATACAGATAGTCTTTATCTCAGTGTGCAGAGAGAGTGTCAGAGAAGTCAACACATCCACACACACATGCACACACACACATTCACACTCACACGCACTATTACCATTGCAATACCGTAGTAACGACCATCGTAAAAACGAACATTGTAAAGTCATAAGACCATCATGCTTGATTGAATTAAGTCCAGGCACCACAGAATGAAATTAAACATTTTTGCATCTACTAATCAATTTTTTGTTTTAATGGTATTTTGGACCATGAATATTAGTAATTTTAAAAAGTAAACATAAAAATGTCAAACATTTGATGAAAATGTATAATTTCTTTACTTTATTATACTACCATCATCAAAATGTAATACATTTTCACCACTTTTAAATGGACACACAGTACCAGTCAAAAGTTTGGAAGCACCTACTCATTCAAGGGTTTTTCTTTATTTGTACTATTTTCTACATTGTACAATAATAGTGAAGACATCAAAACTATGAAATAACACATATGGAATAATGTAGTAAGAAAAAAAGTGTTAAACAAATTAAAATATATAGGATGGCGTATCGCTGCAGAATGCTGTGGTAGCCATGCTGGTTAAGTGTGCCTTGAATTCTACATGTAAATAAATCACAGACAGTGTCACCAGCAAAGCAACCCCACACCATGACACCTCCTTCTCCATGCTTCACGGTGGGAACCACACATGCAGAGATCATCCGTTCACCTACTCTGCGTCTCACAAAGACACAGTGGTTGGAACCAAAAATCTCAAATTTGGACTCATCAGACCAAAGGACAGATTTCCACCGGTCTAATGTCCATTGCTCGTGTTTCTTGGCACAAGCAAGTCTCCTATTCTTATTGGTGTCCTTTAGTACTGGTTTCTTTGCAGCAATTTGACTATGAAGGCCTGATTGACGCAGTCTCCTCTGAACAGTTGATGTTGAGATGTGTCTGTTACTTGAACTCTGAAGCATTTATTTGGGCTGCAATTTCTGAGGCTGGTAACTCTAATGAACTTATCCTCTCCAGCAGAAGTAATTCTGGATCTTCCTTTCCTGTGGCGGTCCTCATGTGAGCCAGTTTCATCATAGTGCTTGACGGTTTTTGCGACTGCACTTGAAGAAATGTTCAAAGTTCTTGAAATTTTCTGTATTGACTGACCTTCATGTCTTAAAGTAATGATGGACTGTCATTTCTCTTTGCTTATTTGACCTGTTCTTGCCATAATATGGACTTGATATTTCAGCAAATAGGGCTATCTTCTGTATACCACCCCTACCTTGTCATAACACAACGGATTGTCTCAAACGCATTAAGAAGGAAAAAAATCTTCAAATTAACTTTTAACAAGGCACACCTGTTAATTGAAATGCCTACCAGGTGACTACCTCATGAATCTGGTTGAGAGAATGCCAAGAGTGTGCAAAGCTGTCATCAAAGCAAAGGGTGGCTACTTTGAAGAATCTCAAATATAAAATATATTTTGATTTGGTTTACACTTTTTTGGTTACTACATGATTCTATTTGTGTTATTTCATAGTTTTGATGTCTTCACTATTATTCTACAATGTAGAAAATAGTAAAACTAAAGAAAAACCCTTGAATGAGTAGGTGTGTTCAAACTTTTAACTGGTACTGTACAGCCATATTTTAAGATGTCAAAGCTCACAAACATTGAATCCCACATAATTTTAAAGCCCATTTCATAGAAAATGCTACAAACTGAAATATACACTCATTGGCCAGTTTATTAGTTGCGCCCATCTAGTACTGAGTCGGACCCCACTGTAGCCATGGAGGGATGCACCTGGTCAGCAACAACGTTCAGTTATGCTGTGGTGTTGAAACTTTGGTATCAAGGGACCTAACGTGTGCCAGGAAAACATTCCCCACATCATTACACCACCACCAGCCTGTACCGTTGACACCAGGCAGGATGATGCCATGGACTCACGCTGCTTATGTTTAATCCTGACTCTGCCATCAACGCAACAGGAACTGGGATGTGTCAGACCAGGCAATGTTTTTCCACCCATTAATTGTCCAGTGTTGGTGACTGTGTGTCCACTGGAGCTGCTTCTTCTTGTTTTTAGCTGAGAGGAGAGGAACCTGGTGTGGTCGTCTGCTGCAGTAGCCCATCCATGACAAGGATCAACGAGTTGTGCGTTCTGAGATGCCGTTCTGCACACCACTGTTGTATTGCACTTTTATTTGCCTGTTTGTGGCCCACTTGGAAGCTTACACGATTCTTGCCATTCTCCTTCGACCTCTCTCACCAACGACCTGTTTTCGCCCACAGGACGGTCCCTAGACACTGGACACTGTCCTGCGTGAAAAGCCCAGGAGGCCAGACTTTTCTGAGATACTGGAACCGGCACGCCTGGCAGCAACGATCATGCCACGCTCAAAGTCGCTTAGGTCACTCATTTTGCCCTTTCTAACATTCAATCGAACCGAAACTGAATGTCTCGATGCCTGTCTGCCTGCTTTATATAGCAAGCCATAGCCACGTGACTCACTGTCTGTAGGAACGAACCATTTTCGTGAACGGGTACCTAATAAACTGGCCACTGAGTTTATGTAGTAACTTACTTTGAAGAGATGGTGATTTAGTCTAAATAGGCATCTGGTGTTTACTAAGTCTAAATTCAGTGTACTTTTAAATAACATTTCCCGAAAGTCACTCTTCCCACATGCCAATAGATTTTTCTCAGCTTCAGAAGCATCTGAATTACATGCATATATATACAGTGGGGAGAACAAGTATTTGATACACTGACAATTTTGCAGGTTTTCCTACTTACAAAGCATGTAGAGGTCTGTAATTTTTATCATAGGTACACTTCAACTGTGAGATAAGGAATCTAAAACAAAAATCCAGAAAATCACATTGTATGATTTTTAAGTAATTAATTTGCATTTTATTGCATGACATAAGTATTTGATACATCAGAAAAGCAGAACTGAATATTTGGTACAGAAACCTTAGTTTGCAATTACAGAGATCATACGTTTCCTGTAGTTCTTGACCAGGTTTGCACACACTGCAGCAGGGATTTTGGCCCACTCCTCCATACAGACCTTCTCCAGATCCTTCAGGTTTCGGGGCTGTCGCTGGGCAATACGGACTTTCGGCTCCCTCCAAAGATTTTCTATTGGGTTCAGGTCTGGAGACTGGCTAGGCCACTCCAGGACCTTGAGATGCTTCTTACGGAGCCACTCCTTAGTTGCCCTGGCTGTGTGTTTCGGGTCGTTGTCATGCTGGAAGACCCAGCCACGACCCATCTTCAATGCTCTTACTGAGGGAAGGAGGTTGTTGGTCAAGATCTCGCGATACATGGCCCCATCCATCCTCCCCTCAATACGGTGCAGTCGTCCTGTCCCCTTTGCAGAAAAGCATCCCCAAAGAATGATGTTTCCACCTCCATGCTTCACGGTTGGGATGGTGTTCTTGGGGTTGTACTCATCCTTCTATTCCTCCAAACACGGCGAGTGGAGTTTAGAGCAAAAAGCTCTATTTTTGTCTCATCAGACCACATGACCTTCTCCCATTCCTCCTCTGGATCATCCAGATGGTCATTGGCAAACTTCAGATGGGCCTGGACATGCGCTGGCTTGAGCAGGGGGACCTTGCGTGCGCTGCAGGATTTTAATCCATGACGGCGTAGTGTGTTACTAATGGTTTTCTTTGAGACTGTGGTCCCAGCTCTCTTCAGGTCATTGACCAGGTCCTGCCGTGTAGTTCTGGGCTGATCCCTCACATTCCTCATGATCATTGATGCCCCACGAGGTGAGATCTTGCATGGAGCCCCAGACCGAGGGTGATTGACCGTCATCTTGAACTTCTTCCATTTTCTAATAATTGTGCCAACAGTTGTTGCCTTCTCACCAAGCTGCTTGGCTATTGTCCTGTAGCCCATCCCAGCCTTGTACAGGTCTACAATTTATCCCTGATGTCCTTACACAGCTCTCTGGTCTTGGCCATTGTGGAGAGGTTGGAGTCTGTTTGATTGAGTGTGTGGACAGGTGTCTTTTATACAGGTAACGAGTTCAAACAGGTGCAGTTAATACAGGTAATGAGTGGAGAACAGGAGGGCTTCTTAAAGAAAAACTAACAGGTCTGTGAGAGCCGGAATTCTTACTGGTTGGTAGGTGATCAAATACTTATGTCATGCAATAAAATGCAAATTAATTACTTAAAAATCATACAATGTGATTTTCTGGATTTTT
Source organism: Salvelinus alpinus (assembly GCF_045679555.1). NCBI lineage: Eukaryota > Metazoa > Chordata > Actinopteri > Salmoniformes > Salmonidae > Salvelinus > Salvelinus alpinus. The sequence continues at coordinate 103,685,340 of NC_092086.1, forward strand.
GTTTTAGATTCCGTCTCTCACAGTTGAAGTGTACCTATGATAAAAATGACAGACCTCTACATGCTTTGTAAGTAGGAAAACCTGCAAAATCGGCAGTGTATCAAATACTTGTTCTCCCCACTGTATATACTGTATATATTGTATAAACTCAGCAACAACAAAAAAACGTCCCTTTTTCAGGACCCTGTCTTTCAAAGATAATTCGTAAAAATCCAAATAACTTCACAGATCTTCATTGTTTAAACATTGTTTCCCATGCTTGTTCAATGAACCATAAACAATTAATGAACATGCACCTGTGGAACGGTCGTTAAGACACTAACAGCTTACAGACGGTAGGCAATTAAGGTCACAGTTACTGACACAGCCTTTCTACTGACTCTGAAAAACACCAACAGAAAGATGCCCTGGGTCCCTGCTCATCTGCGTGAACGTGCCTTAGGCAGACTGCAAAGGAGGCATGAGGACTGCAGATGTGGCCAGTGCAATAAATTGCTATGTCCGTACTATGAGACGCCTAAGACAGCGCTACAGGGAGACAGGACGGACAGCTGATCTTCCCCACAGTGGCAGACCACGTGTGACAACACCTGCACAAGATCAGTACATCCGAACATCACACCTGCGGGACAGGTACAGGATGGCAACAACAACTGCCCGAGTTACACCAGGAACGCACAATCCCTCCCCAGTGCTCAGACTGTCCGCAATAGGCTGAGAGAGGCTGGACTGAGGGCTTGTAGGCCTGTTGTAAAGCAGGTCCTCACAAGACATCACCGGCAACAACATCGCCTATGGGCACAAACCCACCGTCGCTGGACCAGACAGGACTGGAAAAAGTGCTCTTCACTGACGAGTCGCGGTTTTGTCTCACCAGGGGTGATGGTCGGATTTGCGTTTATCGTTGAAGGAATGAGCGTTACACCGAGGCCTGCACTCTGGAGCGGGATCGATTTGGAGGTGGAGGGTCCGTCATGGTCTGGGGCAGTGTGTTACAGCATCATCGGACTGAGCTTGTTGTCATTGCAGGCAATCTCAATGCTGTGCGTTACAGGGAAGACATCCTTCTCCCTCATGTGGTACCCTTCCTGCAGGCTCATCCTGGCATGACCCTCCAGCATGACAATGCCACTAGCCATACTGCTCGTTTTGTGCGTGATTTCCTGCAAGACAGGAATGTCAGTGTTCTGCCATGGCCAGCGAAGAGCCCGGATCTCAATCCCATTGAGCACGTCTGGGACCTGTTGGATCGGAGGGTGAGGGCTAGGGCCATTCCCCCCAGAAATGTCCGGGAACTTGCAGGTGCCTTGGTGGAAGAGTGGGGTAACATCTCACAGCAAGAACTGGCAAATCTGGTGCAGTCCATGAGAAGGAGATGCACTGCAGTACTTAATGCAGCTGGTGGCCACACCAGATACTGACTGTTACTTTTGATTTTGACCCCCCCCCCTCCCCCCTTTGTTCAGGGACACATTATTACATTTCTGTTAGTCACATGTCTGTGGAACTTGTTCAGTTTATGTATCAGTTGTTGAATTTTGTTATGTTCATACAAATATATAGAGGACGTTTCTTTTTTTGCTGAGTTTATATAGTACATTTTGTGTGGTTACCCTTAGATACAGTGGGGCAAAAAAGTATTTAGTCAGCCACCAATTGTGCAAGTTCTCCCACTTAAAAAGATGAGAGAGGCCTGTAATTTTCATCATAGGTACACTTCAACTATGACAGACAAAATGAGAAGAAAAAAAATCCAGAAAATCACATTGTAGGATTTTTTATGAATTTATTTGCAAATTATGGTGGAAAATAAGTATTTGGTCAATAACAAAAGTTTCTCAATACTTTGTTATATACCCTTTGTTGGCAATGACAGAGGGCAAACGTTTTCTGTAAGTCTTCACAAGGTTTTCACACACTGTTGCTGGTATTTTGGCCCATTCCTCCATGCAGATCTCCTCTAGAGCGGTGATGTTTTGGGGCTGTTGCTGGGCAAAACGGACTTTAAACTCCCTCCAAAGATTTTCTATGGGGTTGAGATCTGGAGACTGGCTAGGCCACTCCAGGACCTTGAAATGCTTCTTACGAAGCCACTCCTTCGTTGCCCGGGCGGTGTGTTTGGGATCATTGTTATGCTGAAAGACCCAGCCACGTTTCATCTTCAATGCCCTTGCTGATGGAAGGAGGTTTTCACTCAAAATCTCACGATACATGGCCCCATTCATTCTTTCCTTTACACGGATCAGTCGTCTTGGTCCCTTTGCAGAAAAACAGCCCCAAAGCATGATGTTTCCACCCCCATGCTTCACAGTAGGTATGGTGTTCTTTGGATGCAACTCAGCATTCTTTGTCCTCCAAACACGACGAGTTGAGTTTTTACCAAAAAGTTATATTTTGGTTTCATCTGACCATATGACATTCTCCCAATCTTCTTCTGGATCATCCAAATGCTCTCTAGCAAACTTCAGACGGGCCTGGACATGTACTGGCTTAAGCAGGGGGACACGTCTGGCACTGCAGGATTTGAGTCCCTGGCGGCGTAGTGTGTTACTGATGGTAGGCTTTGTTACTTTGGTCCCAGCTCTCTGCAGGTCATTCACTAGGTCCCCCCGTGTGGTTCTGGGATTTTTGCTCACCGTTCTTGTGATCATTTTGACCCCACGGGGTGAGATCTTGCGTGGAGCCCCAGATCGAGGGAGATTATCAGTGGTCTTGTATGTCTTCCATTTCCTAATAATTGCTCCCACAGTTGATTTCTTCAAACCAAGCTGCTTACCTATTGCAGATTCAGTCTTCCCAGCCTGGTGCAGGTCTACAATTTTGTTTCTGGTGTCCTTTGACAGCTCTTTGGTCTTGGCCATAGTGGAGTTTGGAGTGTGACTGTTTGAGGTTGTGGACAGGTGTCTTTTATACTGATAACAAGTTCAAACAGGTGCCATTAATACAGGTAACAAGTGGAGGACAGAGGAGCCTCTTAAAGAAGAAGTTACAGGTCTGTGAGAGCCAGAAATCTTGCTTGTTTGTAGGTGACCAAATACTTATTTTCCACCATAATTTGCAAATAAATTCATTAAAAATCCTACAATGTGATTTTCTGGATTTCTTTTTCCATTTTGTCTGTCATAGTTGAAGTGTACCTATGATGAAAATTACAGGCCTCTCTCATCTTTTTAAGTGGGAGAACTTGCACAATTGGTGGCTGACTAAATACTTTTTTGCCCCACTGTATATTCTCCAGAATTTCACAGAGGCATATGTTGTCAAATTTTTATTATCTTCAGAAAAATGTGCCAAAAAATGCGTTTTACATACGTGTTCAGTATTTTACAGATAGAAAGATGGAAAAAGTTTTTTTCACCAATCTTCTCTGTAAAAGTTCGGTTCTGGAGTGTCCCAACAAAATAAAACCAAAATATTGGTTGAACTTCATCCAGTGTTCAGAAAAATGTATTTGCAGGATATGCAAATATTCACATATTTAATGAGATATCGCCTAATTTGCATATTTTAATACAATATCTCAGAAAAATTGTAATACAAAAAAGTATTGTATTTGTGTCTACATTCAACTGGTAAAAATGTATTCAATCAATTAAGTTGGAATCCCTTCGTTGCTATTGTCTGCATGGTGTGTATGTTACTAATGCCTCATTATACAATTCCACCATGTGTCCATCAAGACAGAAGCATTTACAGCTCTCTTTGTTTCTCCGCAATATGCCTTGGCACACACACACACACACACCCTCCTTTGTCCTTCTCTCTCCTCTCTACAGATCTGCAATTGCACAGAGGTGTGTGTGTGTGTGTGTGTGTTCCTGCATGTATGTGTGTGTGTGTGTGTGTGTGTGTGTGTGTGTGTGTGTGTGTGTGTGTGTGTGTGTGTGTGTGTGTGTGTGTGTGTGTGTGTGAGTGAGTGAGTGAGTGAGTGAGTGAGTGAGTGAGTGAGTGAGTGAGTGAGTGAGTGAGTGAGTGAGTGAGTGAGTGAGTGAATAAATGAGTGAGTGAATAAATGAGTGAGTGAGTGAGTGAAGGGAGGGAGGGGTTGGGGCACAATAAAAGCCCCATCTGCATTTCCCTACATCAGAGGGCAAATTTGTCCGGTCCAGCCGAGTGGCCCAAGAGCGAGGCCCCGGGCCTTGTGTGTGTGTGTGTGTATGTGTATGTGTATGTGTATGTGTATGTGTATGTGTATGTGTGTGTGTGTGTGTGTATGTGTGTGTGTGTGTGTGTGTGTGTGTGTGTGTGTGTGTGTGTGTGTGTGTGTGTGTGTGTGTGTGTGTGTGTGTGTGTGTGTGTGTTGACGTATAGGGCCTCATAAGCCAATCATTGTCACAGCAGCCACATGTCATATTAAATTCTGCATGCAGTTTATGTTTTAAACATATTTTCTTCAGATCCTCTTCCTTCCATCCCTCCAGCCCTCTTTCTACCCTGCCCCCCACAAACAGATGGAGACATAGACAGTGCACACAATATGAACACATGCAGATATGCCTACACATTCTGTTCCGTCGTTCTCTTTCTCGACGTCTCTCCTTTCTCTCCTTCTCTATCTTATTCCATCTATCTTTTTCTCTGTGATAAGTGATTGAGGAGTTGATTGCTATGGTGACCTGGCCCGCATGCCGACCCTATCTTTAGATAGATAACAGGTTGGTGCCAAACCAGTCCCACCATGGACTCACCAAACGTAACCATCCACGGACACACACTGTCCATACAACTTCAGCAGGAGGGACAACTGCACAGAGAAGACAATGAAAAACAGAGAGCGAGTGAGAGAAAGAGAGCGAGTGAGAGAAAGAGAGAGATAGAGAGAGACTGACAGAGAGAGAGAGACCGACAGAGAGAGAGATCGACAGAGAGAGAGAAAGAGAGCGACAGAGAGAGACACAGAGAGAGAGAGACAGAGAGACACAGAGAGAGAGAGAGACAGAGAGAGACAGATAGAGAGAGAGAGAGAGAGAGAGAGAGAGAGAGAGAGAGAGAGAGAGAGAGAGAGAGAGAGAGAGAGAGAGAGAGAGAGAGAGAGAGAGAGAGAGAGAGAGAGAGAGAGAGACAGAGACAGAGACAGAGACAGAGACAGAGACAGAGACAGAGAGAGAGAGAGGGGCAGCAACAAAAAGTTTTGTGTTGGAGGCTGATACAGGGAAGGGTAAAGTGCTGCAGAATTCTGCTTAAATGAGTCTGTTAAACATTGATGGAAACCAATCTACTGGGGAAGCAAACAATGTGGATGTGAGGGGGAGAATCTACTGCGAAAGGAAGTAGACAATGTGGAAGTGAGGGGAAGAATCTACTGGGAAAGGAAGTAGACAATGTGGAAGTGACTGGGAGAATCTACTTGGGAAGGATGTAGACTATGTGGATGTGACTGGGAGAATCTACTTGGGAAGGATGTAGACTATGTGGATGTGACTGGGAGAATCTACTTGGGAAGGATGTAGTCTATGTGGATGTGACTGGGAGAATCTACTTGGGAAGGATGTAGTCTACGTGGATGTGACTGGGAGAATCTACTTGGGAAGGATGTAGACTATGTGGATGTGACTGGGAGAATCTACTTGGGAAGGATGTAGACTATGTGGATGTGACTGGGAGAATCTACTTGGGAAGGATGTAGACTATGTGGATGTGACTGGGAGAATCTACTTGGGAAGGATGTAGACTATGTGGATGTGACTGTGTGTGTGTGTGTGTGTGTGTGTGTGTGTGTGTGTGTGTGTGTGTGTGTGTGTGTGTGTGTGTGTGTGTGTGTGTGTGTGTGTGTGTGTGTGTGTGTGTGTGTGTGTGTGCGTGCGTGCGTGCGTGCGTGCGTGCGTGCGTGCGTGCGTGCGTGCGTGCGTGCGTGCGTGCGTGCGTGCGTGCGTGCGTGCGTGCGTGCGCATACATGTGAGCGTGTGTAAGTGGAAAAGTCCTCTTGCACAGTAACTTATCCACACAATACTATTTCACTTTTTTCATCCTTTTGAGTTGTTTCTGTCAACTTTTTTAAAATCTTTAATTGCAAGGCCAGAAAATATTGACAGGAGAAACTATTGTATTTAAATTCTGAGAATGTAATGAAACATAAATGTATAATGCATCTGGCTGGGGGACACTAGTGTAGTGTGAATAATTAACAATGTTATATTATACTGCTGTTAGAAACTCCTCAGCTATACTACTTTAAAATGCTGCTGCTCATTTCATTGCGGATCTGTTTTTTTCATTAAACCATCAGGAAAATGATTGAAAGGATTGTGTATCCCTACATTTTTCATTTTCACTTCTTCTGCTTCCTCCTCTTCATCCCTAAGTTTCACAGTGTGAATTATGGTGTTTGCACCCAAACAAGGGGTGTGATGTGAAATGTTCTGCCAGTTAAATAATTAAGTCAGAGTGTTTGGGCAGGGGGCCTAGCAGACAAACTAATCTGAGATGATAGGGTACAGAGAGAGAGGCAGGTCTGGGAGGGACATGAGAAATGTATTATTTTATCATCTCTTATACAGTATATAATTTACATAGAGAGCACCCATTAGGATTCATAGACAAAGGCACTCTGGGGCAAGAGGCAAGAAGGGAGGTGAGACATAAACCTTGATTATCCCTGGTGCAAACGTGTCCTTTGTCCTTATCTTGTCCACATTCTGATTGTGCCCACATTTCAAGACATGCGTCTACACATGGTATCCGTCCACTGTGTCTGCATAGTGACCAGATATCATGGTTCCTCCCTGTATGCACATTATTTGACAGATATTCTTTAAAAATAATATTGAATTATCTATTTTAAGAAACATTAACATTAACAGCATAAGTCAATGGTGCATCCTGTCAATGATTTTCAACGGCGATATAATTATGATTGAAATGTTTTTTCTGTCCAGATCCCTCTACACTTGTAAGATATCCAGACAAAATGTGTCAGGAAGATCTGATCACAATCAGATCACAATGTGTCTTTTAATCATCTACACCTGTCTAGAAATGTGGGCACAGTCAGAATATGTGGACGCATGTTAGAAATAGTTAGAAACGGGACTAGAGAGTAGAGGGGAGAGAAAGAGGAATGGAGGGAAAGATGGAGGGAGGGAGGGAGAGAGTAGAGGAGAGAGATAGAGGGATGCAGGGAGAGAAGGAGGGAGAGATTCGAGGGGAGAGAAGGAGAGATGCAGGGAGAGAGGGAGGGAGGAAGAGAGTAGAGGGGAGAGAAAGAGGGATGCAGGGAAAGATGGATGAGGGAGAGAGTAGAGGGGAGAGAAAGAGGGATCCAGGGAGAGAGGGAGGGAGGAAGAGAGTAGAGGGGAGAGAAAGAGGGATGCAGGGAAAGATGGATGAGGGAGAGAGTAGAGGGGAGAGAAAGAGGGATCCAGGGAGAGAGGGAGGGAGGAAGAGAGTAGAGGGGAGAGAAAGAGGGATCCAGGGAGAGAGGGAGGGAGGAAGAGAGTAGAGGGGAGAGAAAGAGGGATCCAGGGAGAGAGGGAGGGAGGAAGAGAGTAGAGGGGAGAGAAAGAGGGATCCAGGGAGAGAGGGAGGGAGGAAGAGAGTAGAGGGGAGAGAAAGAGGGATCCAGGGAGAGAGCCCTGCAGACATATGGGTCAGAAACCATACTTCACTCCTTTCGAAGTTCAAACTGGCAGAAAGATAGAAACATTATTTGTAGTAGCATCAGCAGCAGTACAGTGGCAAGCAAAAACTCCCTAGAAGGAAGAAATCTCAAGAGGAATCAGACACAGGGGGGCTGAGAAGTGGAGGAGGGAACAGATTTAGGAGGGAGGGAAGCAGAGAAAGATGGAAAGATCTCCCCTCTCCCTTATCCCCCTCTCCTCTGTGTCCACCTCCCTGGTCCCCCCTCTCTGTCAGCTAGTCTGGCCTGGCAGGCAGACAGAGTTGATGGCCCTTATGAAAATATGATCAATTCAATCGGGCTGCAAATTTTATGAGCCATCCCCTCACACCCCTCATCCCCCTCACATCCTCACACCCCTCATCCCCTCACACACCTCATCCCCCTCACATCCTCACACCCCTCATCCCCTCACACACCTCATCCCCCTCACATCCTCACACCCCTCATCCCCTCACACCCCTCACCTCCTCACATCCTGATCCCCTCACACCCCTCATCCCTCCATCCCCTCTCCTCCTCTATTCTGTAGTCATGTTGCTAGGCCAGTGCAGATAGACTACTACGTCTGCCCGACATCATTCTATTATCACTACCCCCACTTTCTATAATTACATTTCTGTATTCAATACAGAGTCCAGCAGAGAGAACTCCGTTTTTAATTTACGCCCTTATCTCATTGCAGGGCACACTGGGTAATGGGACTAGATATGCCTGGATGGGGAGGAGAGGGGGAGGGGAGGGTCCTCGGTGGCAAAATTCTCATCTCTATACACAACCAAAAGAAAACATAAAAATTTCAAATGAATGCAAATATCCTTAAATGGGTAATAATTGCCCAAAAATCAAAATGAAATTACGGTTAAACGCTGATTGAAAATAGGTGAATCATTTCAATGTCTCTGAGAGATGCAGCCCTAAGTGGGAGTGAGTGGCACACAGAGACGGTGAACTAAAGAAACACTTTTCACACTGGATGAAAGCAACCAATCAATGTTCCAAATGTTGATTTTCTGAACAAGAACCTACCTTCCAGTACTACCCAGGACCTAGCTGTCTGGGTTTCTAGGACCTAGCTGTCTGGGTTTCTAGTACCTAGCTGTCTGGGTTTCTAGGACCTAGCTGTCTGGGTTTCTAGTACCTAGCTGTCTGGGTTTCTAGTACCTACCTGTCTGGGTTTCTAGTACCTAGCTGTCTGGGTTTCTAGGACCTAGCTGTCTGGGTTTCTAGTACCTAGCTGTCTGGGTTTCTAGTACCTAGCTGTCTGGGTTTCTAGTACCTAGCTGTCTGGGTTTCTAGGACCTAGCTGTCTGGGTTTCTAGTACCTAGCTGTCTGGGTTTCTAGTACCTAGCTGTCTGGGTTTCTAGTACCTAGCTGTCTGGGTTTCTAGTACCTAGCTGTCTGGGTTTCTAGGACCTAGCTGTCTGGGTTTCTAGTACCTAGCTGTCTGGGTTTCTAGGACCTAGCTGTCTGGGTTTCTAGTACCTAGCTGTCTGGGTTTCTAGTACCTAGCTGTCTGGGTTTCTAGTACCTAGCTGTCTGGGTTTCTAGTACCTAGCTGTCTGGGTTTCTAGGACCTAGCTGTCTGGGTTTCTAGGACCTAGCTGTCTGGGTTTCTAGTACCTAGCTGTCTGGGTTTCTAGGACCTAGCTGTCTGGGTTTCTAGTACCTAGCTGTCTGGGTTTCTAGGACCTAGCTGTCTGGGTTTCTAGGACCTAGCTGTCTGGGTTTCTAGTACCTAGCTGTCTGGGTTTCTAGTACCTAGCTGTCTGGGTTTCTAGTACCTAGCTGTCTGGGTTTCTAGTACCTAGCTGTCTGGGTTTCTAGTACCTAGCTGTCTGGGTTTCTAGGACCTAGCTGTCTGGGTTTCTAGTACCTAGCTGTCTGGGTTTCTAGTACCTAGCTGTCTGGGTTTCTAGGACCTAGCTGTCTGGGTTTCTAGGACCTAGCTGTCTGGGTTTCTAGTACCTAGCTGTCTGGGTTTCTAGTACCTAGCTGTCTGGGTTTCTAGTACCTAGCTGTCTGGGTTTCTAGTACCTAGCTGTCTGGGTTTCTAGTACCTAGCTGTCTGGGTTTCTAGTACCTAGCTGTCTGGGTTTCGAGTACCTAGCTGTCTGGGTTTCGAGTACCTAGCTGTCTGGGTTTCTAGTACCTAGCTGTCTGGGTTTCTAGTACCTAGCTGTCTGGGTTTCTAGTACCTAGCTGTCTGGGTTTCTAGTACCTAGCTGTCTGGGTTTCTAGTACCTAGCTGTCTGGGTTTCTAGTACCTAGCTGTCTGGGTTTCTAGTACCTAGCTGTCTGGGTTTCTAGTACCTAGCTGTCTGGGTTTCTAGTACCTAGCTGTCTGGGTTTCTAGTACCTAGCTGTCTGGGTTTCTAGTACCTAGCTGTCTGGGTTTCTAGTACCTAGCTGTCTGGGTTTCTAGTACCTAGCTGTCTGGGTTTCTAGTACCTAGCTGTCTGGGTTTCTAGTACCTAGCTGTCTGGGTTTCTAGTACCTAGCTGTCTGGGTTTCTAGTACCTAGCTGTCTGGGTATCTAGTACCTAGCTGTCTGGGTTTCTAGGACCTAGCTGTCTGGGTTTCTAGGACCTAGCTGTCTGGGTTTCTAGGACCTAGCTGTCTGGGTTTCTAGGACCTAGCTATCTGGGTTTCTAGTACCTAGCTGTCTGGGTATCTAGTACCTAGCTGTCTGGGTTTCTAGGACCTAGCTGTCTGGGTTTCTAGTACCTAGCTGTCTGGGTTTCTAGTACCTAGCTGTCTGGGTATCTAGTACCTAGCTGTCTGGGTATCTAGTACCTAGCTGTCTGGGTTTCTAGGACCTAGCTGTCTGGGTTTCTAGGACCTAGCTGTCTGGGTTTCTAGGACCTAGCTGTCTGGGTTTCTAGGACCTAGCTGTCTGGGTTTCTAGGACCTAGCTGTCTGGGTTTCTAGAACCTAGCTGTCTGGGTTTCTAGTACCTAGCTGTCTGGGTTTCTAGGACCTAGCTGTCTGGGTTTCTAGGACCTAGCTGTCTGGGTTTCTAGGACCTAGCTGTCTGGGTTTCTAGGACCTAGCTGTCTGGGTTTCTAGGACCTAGCTGTCTGGGTTTCTAGGACCTAGCTGTCTGGGTTTCTAGTACCTAGCTGTCTGGGTTTCTAGGACCTAGCTGTCTGGGTTTCTAGGACCTAGCTGTCTGGGTTTCTAGGACCTAGCTGTCTGGGTTTCTAGTACCTAGCTGTCTGGGTTTCTAGGACCTAGCTGTCTGGGTTTCTAGTACCTAGCTGTCTGGGTATCTAGTACCTAGCTGTCTGGGTTTCTAGGACCTAGCTGTCTGGGTTTCTAGGACCTAGCTGTCTGGGTTTCTAGGACCTAGCTGTCTGGGTTTCTAGGACCTAGCTGTCTGGGTTTCTAGTACCTAGCTATCTGGGTTTCTAGTACCTAGCTGTCTGGGTATCTAGTACCTAGCTGTCTGGGTTTCTAGGACCTAGCTGTCTGGGTTTCTAGTACCTAGCTGTCTGGGTTTCTAGTACCTAGCTGTCTGGGTATCTAGTACCTAGCTGTCTGGGTATCTAGTACCTAGCTGTCTGGGTTTCTAGGACCTAGCTGTCTGGGTATCTAGTACCTAGCTGTCTGGGTATCTAGTACCTAGCTGTCTGGGTTTCTAGGACCTAGCTGTCTGGGTTTCTAGGACCTAGCTGTCTGGGTTTCTAGGACCTAGCTGTCTGGGTTTCTAGGACCTAGCTGTCTGGGTTTCTAGTACCTAGCTGTCTGGGTTTCTAGGACCTAGCTGTCTGGGTTTCTAGGACCTAGCTGTCTGGGTTTCTAGTACCTAGCTGTCTGGGTTTCTAGTACCTAGCTGTCTGGGTTTCTAGGACCTAGCTGTCTGGGTTTCTAGGACCTAGCTGTCTGGGTTTCTAGGACCTAGCTGTCTGGGTTTCTAGGACCTAGCTGTCTGGGTTTCTAGTACCTAGCTGTCTGGGTTTCTAGAACCTAGCTGTCTGGGTTTCTAGTACCTAGCTGTCTGGGTTTCTAGGACCTAGCTGTCTGGGTTTCTAGGACCTAGCTGTCTGGGTTTCTAGGACCTAGCTGTCTGGGTTTCTAGGACCTAGCTGTCTGGGTTTCTAGGACCTAGCTGTCTGGGTTTCTAGGACCTAGCTGTCTGGGTTTCTAGGACCTAGCTGTCTGGGTTTCTAGGACCTAGCTGTCTGGGTTTCTAGTACCTAGCTGTCTGGGTTTCTAGAACCTAGCTGTCTGGGTTTCTAGTACCTAGCTGTCTGGGTTTCTAGGACCTAGCTGTCTGGGTTTCTAGGACCTAGCTGTCTGGGTTTCTAGGACCTAGCTGTCTGGGTTTCTAGGACCTAGCTGTCTGGGTTTCTAGGACCTAGCTGTCTGGGTTTCTAGGACCTAGCTGTCTGGGTTTCTAGGACCTAGCTGTCTGGGTTTCTAGGACCTAGCTGTCTGGGTTTCTAGGACCTAGCTGTCTGGGTTTCTAGGACCTAGCTGTCTGGGTTTCTAGTACCTAGCTGTCTGGGTTTCTAGTACCTAGCTGTCTGGGTTTCTAGTACCTAGCTGTCTGGGTTTCTAGGACCTAGCTGTCTGGGTTTCTAGGACCTAGCTGTCTGGGTTTCTAGTACCTAGCTGTCAGGGTTTCTAGGACCTAGCTGTCTGGGTTTCTAGTACCTAGCTGTCTGGGTTTCTAGTACCTAGCTGTCTGGGTTTCTAGGACCTAGCTGTCTGGGTTTCTAGGACCTAGCTGTCTGGGTTTCTAGGACCTAGCTGTCTGGGTTTCTAGGACCTAGCTGTCTGGGTTTCTAGTACCTAGCTGTCTGGGTATCTAGTACCTAGCTGTCTGGGTATCTAGTACCTAGCTGTCTGGGTATCTAGTAGCTAGCTGTCTGGGTTTCTAGGACCTAGCTGTCTGGGTATCTAGTACCTAGCTGTCTGGGTATCTAGTACCTAGCTGTCTGGGTTTCTAGTACCTAGCTGTCTGGGTTTCTAGGACCTAGCTGTCTGGGTTTCTAGTACCTATCTGTCTGGGTTTCTAGTACCTAGCTGTCTGGGTTTCTAGTACCTAGCTGTCTGGGTTTCTAGTACCTATCTGTCTGGGTTTCTAGTACCTAGCTGTCTGGGTTTCTAGGACCTATCTGTCTGGGTATCTAGTACCTAGCTGTCTGGGTTTCTAGTACCTAGCTGTCTGGGTATCTAGTACCTAGCTGTCTGGGTATCTAGTACCTAGCTGTCTGGGTTTCTAGGACCTAGCTGTCTGGGTTTCTAGTACCTAGCTGTCTGGGTATCTAGTACCTAGCTGTCTGGGTTTCTAGTACCTAGCTGTCTGGGTTTCTAGTACCTAGCTGTCTGGGTTTCTTGTACCTAGCTGTCTGGGTTTCTAGGACCTAGCTGTCTGGGTTTCTAGGACCTAGCTGTCTGGGTTTCTAGGACCTAGCTGTCTGGGTTTCTAGGACCTAGCTGTCTGGGTTTCTAGGACCTAGCTGTCTGGGTTTCTAGTACCTAGCTGTCTGGGTTTCTTGTACCTAGCTGTCTGGGTTTCTAGGACCTAGCTGTCTGGGTTTCTAGGACCTAGCTGTCTGGGTTTCTAGGACCTAGCTGTCTGGGTTTCTAGGACCTAGCTGTCTGGGTTTCTAGTACCTAGCTGTCTGGGTATCTAGTAGCTAGCTGTCTGGGTTTCTAGGACCTAGCTGTCTGGGTTTCTAGTACCTAGCTGTCTGGGTATCTAGTAGCTAGCTGTCTGGGTTTCTAGGACCTAGCTGTCTGGGTATCTAGTACCTAGCTGTCTGGGTATCTAGTACCTAGCTGTCTGGGTTTCTAGTACCTAGCTGTCTGGGTTTCTAGGACCTAGCTGTCTGGGTTTCTAGTACCTATCTGTCTGGGTTTCTAGTACCTAGCTGTCTGGGTTTCTAGTACCTAGCTGTCTGGGTTTCTAGTACCTATCTGTCTGGGTTTCTAGTACCTATCTGTCTGGGTTTCTAGGACCTATCTGTCTGGGTATCTAGTACCTAGCTGTCTGGGTTTCTAGTACCTAGCTGTCTGGGTATCTAGTACCTAGCTGTCTGGGTATCTAGTACCTAGCTGTCTGGGTTTCTAGGACCTAGCTGTCTGGGTTTCTAGTACCTAGCTGTCTGGGTATCTAGTACCTAGCTGTCTGGGTTTCTAGTACCTAGCTGTCTGGGTTTCTAGTACCTAGCTGTCTGGGTTTCTTGTACCTAGCTGTCTGGGTTTCTTGTACCTAGCTGTCTGGGTTTCTAGGACCTAGCTGTCTGGGTTTCTAGGACCTAGGTGTCTGGGTTTCTAGGACCTAGCTGTCTGGGTTTCTAGGACCTAGCTGTCTGGGTTTCTAGTACCTAGCTGTCCGGGTTTCTAGTACCTAGCTGTCTGGGTTTCTAGTACCTAGCTGTCTGGGTTTCTAGTACCTAGCTGTCTGGGTTTCTAGGACCTAGCTGTCTGGGTATCTAGTACCTAGCTGTCTGGGTTTCTAGGACCTAGCTGTCTGGGTTTCTAGTACCTAGCTGTCTGGGTTTCTAGGACCTAGCTGTCTGGGTTTCTAGTACCTATCTGTCTGGGTTTCTAGGACCTAGCTGTCTGGGTTTCTAGGACCTAGCTGTCTGGGTTTCTAGTACCTAGCTGTCTGGGTTTCTAGTACCTAGCTGTCTGGGTTTCTAGGACCTAGCTGTCTGAGTTTCTAGGACCTAGCTGTCTGGGTTTCTAGTACCTAGCTGTCTGGGTTTCTAGGACCTAGCTGTCTGGGTTTCTAGGACCTAGCTGTCTGGGTTTCTAGTACCTAGCTGTCTGGGTTTCTAGTACCTAGCTGTCTGGGTTTCTAGTACCTAGCTGTCTGGGTTTCTAGTACCTAGCTGTCTGGGTTTCTAGTACCTAGCTGTCTGGGTTTCTAGTATCTAGCTGTCTGGGTTTCTAGTACCTAGCTGTCTGGGTTTCTAGGACCTAGCTGTCTGGGTTTCTAGGACCTAGCTGTCTGGGTTTCTAGGACCTAGCTGTCTGGGTTTCTAGTACCTAGCTGTCTGGGTTTCTAGGACCTAGCTGTCTGGGTATCTATTACCTAGCTGTCTGGATTTCTAGTTCCCTAGCTGTCTGGGTTTCTAGTACCTAGCTGTCTGGGTTTCTAGTACTTAGCTGTCTGGGTTTCTAAGGAGAGAAAAAAAATACATCAGGAATGATGAAATTGCACAAATGAAAATACATAATTACAAAATAATAATGACAAAATATCTCTGTTATTCTCATGAGAACAGGTGAAGAGGATTTACATGATTATCACAGAGGCAGACTATAAAAATGTCACTATGTTCAGGTCTGAGCTTGTTCCCTTTACCTGTGGAACCCCTTCCTTTTCTCTCAGTAGTCACACTGCAGTGACGACAGTGGAGTAGTATGGGGAATATAGACCAGAGGAGGAGTGAAAGAGGGCGGTCAAAGGGGGAGAGGGAGAGGTAGAGGAGGTGACAGAAGGGGTCAGATCCTCAGCGACCCAGCAGGTTATGATGGGTTCAGGTCTCAGAGACCCAGAGCGACCAAAACTCTCCTGATAAACACTCAGTCATGACCAGAGGGCAGAGGAGAGGAGTGAGAAGCTTTGCGTGTGTGTGTGTGTGTGTGTGTGTGTGTGTGTGTGTGTGTGTGTGTGTGTGTGTGTGTGTGTGTGTGTGTGTGTGTGTGTGTGTGTGTGTGTGTGTGTGTGTGTGTGTGTGTGTGTGTGTGTGTGTGTGTGTGTATTATGCGTATTCTGTAGCTGTAGGCATACTACAGGTTTTTCCTATTGATGTCGTCTTATTGTAGCTTGGCCTTAGAGTGTTATACCATTTTTATGAGATTTTTATACACAACCATACATCACCAAAATCAAACTTTCCATAAACAAGTTAGAGAATGACTGATGCAGCATATTGCTGAATGGTGGAATTTTCCCCCCTATAATCATACTAGTTTTGGCACCGAGGTGAAAGCTACTTGTCCTTAATTTTACCCAAGGGGCCGAGCTGCAGCTGACAGAGTCTGTCTCTTTGTATATTTCCTTTCTGAGTGTGTCTGTGCGTGCGGTGACAGTCAGCCATCTGTTGTTGTGTGGAAAACAAACATTCGGTCCTATTCTCTGGCTGCAGACACAACTGAGAGGAAACAATTCAAATTGTTTTAAAATAATAAGTTCTGCTCATATCTGTTGTAAATAAATATACATATCTCTGTGTCAATAGCTGTTATCTTCTTTTTTAGAATAATAAAATATAATGCTTTGATTTTCAGACATTAAATGGACAACACATATTCTACAGCAGGGCTCTCCAACCCTGTATAAGGGCTCAGGGCCAGACCCAGATGCAGACACGGGAGGAAGATGGTTCGAGTGTTTGATATTTATTAGTACCAAAAGGGGAAGGCAAGAGAATGGTCATGGACAGGCAAAAGATCAAAACCAGATCAGAGTCCAGGAGGTACAGAGGGGCAGGCAGGCTCGAGGTCAGGGCAGGCAGACTGGTCAGGCAGGCGGGTACAGAGTCCAGAAAACAGGCAAGGGTCAAACCGGAAGGACTAGCAAAAGAGAGAATAGCAAAGCAGGAGCACAGGAAAAACACGCTGGTTGACTTGAAACAGACAAGACGAACTTTCACAGAGAGACAGGAAACACAGGGATAAATACACTGGGGAAAATAAGCGACACCTGGAGGGGGTGGAGACAATCACAAGGACAGGTGAAACAGATCAGGGCGTGACACCCTGATCCTGGAGAGATCCCTTCCTGTAGGTTTTTGCTCCATCCCCAGTTGTAACTACCTTGATTCAGCTTATCAACCAACTAATTATTAGAATCAGGTGCGCTAAATTAGGGTTGGAGTGAAAACCTACAGGATGGTATCTCTCCAGGAACAGGGTTGGAGAGCCTTGTTCTTCATCACACAGTGTGGCTAGACGTTATACGACTCACGGTTCACTGGGAGAGAATGGTGAACACCGCCCCTAGTGGCAAAGGCTGCAACTGCAGTAACTCTAGACAAAGGCCAGCCTGGGTACCTGGCTGTCTGTTCCTGTTCAGCTTTGACCCATGTTACACTGTTGCCTTGCCAACAACAAGCTGGCGACAGCACAGAAAGGTGGCAGTCTATACAGACACAAAAGTCTAACAAAAGCTTGTATAAAGTTTACAGAAAACTCTGCAACTGGATCCTGGACTTCCTGGCGGCCAGACCCAGATGGTGATGGTAGGCAACAACACCTCCGCCAAGCTGATCCTCAACATGGGGGCCCTTCAGATGTCTGTGCTTTGTCCCCTCCTGTACTCCCTGTTAACCCATGACTGGGTGGCCACGCATGACTCCAACACCATCATCAAGTTTGCTGACGACATGACGGTGGTAGGCCTGATCACCAATGGCAATGAGACAGCCTACAGGAAGGAGGCCGGAGACTTAGCAGTGTGGTGCCAGGACAACAGCCTCTCCCTCAACATCAGTAAGACCAAGGAGCTGATTGTGGACTATTGGAGAAAGAGGGGAGAGCACGCCCCCATCCACAAGGCTGTAGTGGAGCGGGCCGAGTGCTTCAAGTTCCTTGGCGTCCACATCACTAAGGACACACACCCGCACAGTTGTGAAGAGGACACGACAGTACCTCCTCTCCCTCAGGAGGATGAAAGGATTTGGCATTGGCCCTCGGATCCTCAAAAAGTTCTACAGCTGCACCATCAAGAGCATCTCGACTGCAAAGCTCTATAGAGGGTGGTGCAGACAGCCCAATACATCACTGGGGCAGAGCTCCCTGCCGTCCAGGATCTCTATATCAGGCGGTGTCAGAGGAAGGACCAAAAAATTGCCAAAGTCTTCAGCCACCCGAGCCATAGACTGTTCACTCTGCTACAGTCCGGCAAACGGTACCAGAGCATCGGCTCTCGGACCAACAGGTTCTGAGACAGCTTCTACCCCAAGCCATAAGACTGCTAAATAGTTAATTAAATGGTTACCTGGACTATGTGCATTAACCATATCTTGCACTGACTTTATGCACACTCACAAGACTGTATATACACACTATGCCTTCAGAAAGTATTCACACTCCTTTAACTGTTCCACATGTTGTTGTTACAGATTGAATTTATAATGGATTAAATTGAGATTTTGTGTCACTGATCTACACACAGTACCCCATAATGTCAGTGGAATTTTGTTTGTAAATATTTTTTTATTAATAATGTAACACAACAAAATGTGGAATATGTCAAGGTGCACAAATGATTTCTGAAGGCACTGTACACACACACACTCACTCACAAACACTACACTGACACAAAAAAAACACACACATTGACATACACTACATACGTACACACACACACACATTCAAGCTCATATGCTGCAACTACTCTGTTCTTTATTTGACTCTTATTACTATCTATCCTGATGCAGAGTCACTTTACCCCGCCTTCATGTGCATATCTACCTCAGATACTGTACCTTGTACCCTGCACATTGATCTGCTACTGGTACTCTTGTGTATTTTATTCCTCTTATTTTACAATTATTTTACTCTGCATCGTTGGGAAGGGCTCGTTAGCAAGCATTTCATGATAAAGTCTACACCTGTTGTATTCGACACGTGTGACAATACAATTGAATTTGAAAACAATTATCTGCAGTATCCCCCCCACAAAAAAAGTTGTATGCAAAAAACAAATCATACTCAGAAAAATAAAACTTGTTTTTCACTGAGAGAAAGGAAAACTTCTGCTCTCCTCCTCCCATGTGACTGACACACACACACACACACACACACACACACACACACACACACACACACACACACACACACACACACACACACACACACACACACACACACACACACACACACACACACACACACACACACACACACACACACACACTACAGGTTATGACTCCCAGTTTGTCTGGGTCGCGTGGGTCGCGACTCACAAAGGCACCTATTGGTAGATGGTTAAAAATGTAATAAAAATCAGGCATTGAAAATCCCTTTGAGCATGGTGGAGTTATTCATTACACTTTGGATGGTGTATTAATACACCCACCCACTACAAAGATAAAGGTGTCCTTCCTAACTCAGTTGCCAGAGAGGAAGGAAACCGCTAAGGGATTTCACCATGACGTCAATGGCGACTTTAAAACAGTTACAGAGTTGAATGGCTGTGATAAGAGTAAACTGTGATAGGAAGACACTAAAATATATTCCGAAACATGCATCGTGTTGGCAACAAGGCACTAAAGCAATAATGCAAAAAAATTGAATACAAAGTGTTATGTTTGGGGCAAGCTCTTCGAGGCTTACCCAGGAAGACTCACAGCTGTAATCACTGCCAAATGTGATTCTAACATGTACTGCATACTTATCTAATCAATATACACTGCTCAAAAAAATAAAGGGAACACTAAAATAACACATCCTAGATCTGAATGAATGAAATATTCTTATTAAATACTTTTTTCTTTACATAGTTGAATGTGCTGACAACAAAATCACACAAAAAATATCAATGGAAATCAAATTTATCAACCCATGGAAGTCTGGATTTGGAGTCACACTCAAAATTAAAGTGGAAAACCACACTACAGGCTGATCCAACTTTGATGTAATGTCCTTAAAACAAGTCAAAATGAGGCTCAGTAGTGTGTGTGGCCTCCACGTGCCTGTATGACCTCCCTACAACGCCTGGGCATGCTCCTGATGAGGTGGCGGATGGTCTCCTGAGGGATCTCCTCCCAGACCTGGACTAAAGCATCCGCCAACTCCTGGACAGTCTGTGGTGCAACGTGGCGTTGGTGGATGGAGCGAGACATGATGTCCCAGATGTGCTCAATTGGATTCAGGTCTGGGGAACGGGCGGGCCAGTCCATAGCATCAATGCCTTCCTCTTGCAGGAACTGCTGACACACTCCAGCCACATGAGGTCTAGCATTGTCTTGCATTAGGAGGAACCCAGGGCCAACCGCACCAGCATATGGTCTCACAAGGGGTCTGAGAATCTCATCTCGGTACCTAATGGCAGTCAGGCTACCTCCACATGGAGGGCTGTGCGGCCCCCCAAAGAAATGCCACCCCACACCATGACTGACCCACCGCCAAACCGGTCATGCTGGAGGATGTTGCAGGCAGCAGAACGTTCTCCACGGCGTCTCCAGACTCTGTCACGTCTGTCACATGTGCTCAGTGTGAACCTGGTTTCATCTGTGAAGAGCACAGGGCGCCAGTGGCGAATTTGCCAATCTTGGTGTTCTCTGGCAAATGCCAAACGTCCTGCACGGTGTTGGGCTGTAAGCACAACCCCCACCTGTGGACGTCGGGCCCTCATACCACCCTCATGGAGTCTGTTTCTGACCGTTTGAGCAGACACATGCACATTTGTGGCCTGCTGGAGGTCATTTTGCAGGGTCTGGCAGTGCTCCCCCTGCTCCTCCTTGCACAAAGGCGGAGGTAGCGGTCCTGCTGCTGGGTTGTTGCCCTCCTACGGCCTCCTCCACGTCTCCTGATGTATTGGCCTGTCTCCTGGTAGCGCCTCCATGCTCTGGACACTACGCTGACAGACACAGCAAACCTTCTTGCCACAGCTTGCATTGATGTGCCATCCTGGATGAGCTGCACTACCTGAGCCACTTGTGTGGGTTGTAGACTCCGTCTCATGCTACCACTAGAGTGAAAGCACCGCCAGCATTCAAAAGTAACCAAAACATCAGCCAGGAAGCATAGGAACTGAGAAGTGGTCTGTGGTCACCACCTGCAGAACTACTCCTTTATTGGGGGTGTCTTGCTAATTGCCTATAATTTCCACCTGTTGTCTATTCCATTTGCACAACAGCATGTGAAATGTATTATCAATCAGTGTTGCTTCCTAAGTGGACAGTTTGATTTCATAGAAGTGTGATTGACTTGGAGTTACATTGTGTTGTGTAAGTGTTCCCTTTATTTTTTTGAGCAGTGTATATTAACTAGCAACAGAAAGCATTTATATACTGGCTATCTCTGAACCTCACTTAGATTATTATTTTGATGATACAGTGGTAGCAATATATGGTTATAACATCTACAGAAGACACAGGAATGCCAATGGAGAAGGTATTGCTGTTTATATTCAGAGTCATATTCCTGTAAATCATAGAGAGGATCTCATGTCAAATGCTGTAGAATTAATATGGCTACAGGTTCACCTGCCTCACCTAAAGCATATTCTTGTGGGAAGTTGCTATAGTCCACCAAGTGCTAACAGTCAATATCTGGATAATATGTGTGAAATGCTTGATAATGTATTTGACATCAACAGAGAGGTATATTTTCTGGGTGACCTTAATATTGACTGGCTATCATCAAGCTGTTCACTCAAGAAAAAGCTTCAAACTGTAACTAGTGCCTGTAACCTGGTTCAGGTTATCAGTCAAAATGGCAGGGTATTTACAAACAGAACAGGAACTAAATCGTCCACTTGTATTGACCACATCTTTACTAATGCTGCAGAAATATGCTCTAAAGCAGTATCCACACCCATCGGATGTAGTGATCATATTATAATAGCCAAAACTGAAAGCACGAACCACGGCAAGGTGACTGGGAATATGGTCAAATACGAACAGTGTAGTTATTCCCTCTGAAAGGCAATCAAACAGGCAAAACATCAGAACAAAAACAAAGTGGAGTCGCAATTCAACAGCTCAGACATGAGACGTATGTGGCAGGGTCTACAGACAACCACGGATTACAAAGGGAAAACCAGCCATGTTGCGGACACCAACGCATTGATCCCGGACAAGCTAAACACCTTCTTCGCCCGCTTTGAGAATAACGCAGTGCCACTGACGCAACCCGCTCCCAAGGACTGTGGGCTCTCGTTCTCCTTGGCTGAAGTGTGTAAGACATTTAAGCGTGTTAACCCTCGCAAGGCTGCCAGCCCAGATGTTATTCCTAGCCGCGCCCTTAGAGTATGCGCAGACCAGCTGGCTGGAGAGTTTACGGACATATTCAATCTCTCTCTATCCTAGTCTACTGTCCCCACTTGCTTCAAGATGTCCACCATTGTTCCTGTAACCGAGAAAGTAAAGGTAACTGAACTAAATGGCTATCGCCCCGAAGCACTCACTTCTGTCATCATGAAGTTCTTTGAAAGAATAGTTAAGGATCATATCACCTCTACCTTACCTGACACCATAGACCCAACTTCAATTTGCATACCGCCCCAATAGATCCACAGACGATGCAATTGCCATCGCACTGCACACTGCTCTATCCCATCTGGACAAGAGGAATACCTATGTAAGAATGATGTTCATTAATTAACTATAGCTCAGCCTTCAACACCATAGTACCCTCCAAGCTCATCATTAAGCTCAGAGCCCTGGGTCTCAACCCCGCCCTGTGCAACTGGGTCCTGGACTTCCTGACGGACGCCCCCAGGTGGTGAAGGTGTGAAACAACACCTCTACTACGCTGATCCTCAACACAGGGGCCCCACAAGGGTGCGTGCTCAGCCCCCTCCTGTACTCCCTGTTCACCTATGACTGCTTGGCTACGCACACCTCCAACGCAATCATCAAGTTTGCGGACGACACAGCAGTAATAGGCCTGATTACCACAGCGAGGAGGTAAGGGACCTGGCGGAAAATATACCTTTCCCTCAACGTCAACAAAACAAAGGAGTTGATCGTGGACTGATGTGGATAGGGAGCACGCCCCTATCCACATCGGATGGACCGCTGCGGGAGAAGGTGAAAAGCTTCAAGTTTCTCGGTGTACACATCACTGACAAACTGAAATGGTCCACCACACAGACAGTGGATGCTGAAGACATTTGGGTGACACATAGGATGAAGATGTTAAAGAGTACCGGTGCCAGCACACACCTCTGCCTCACACCGATGCTTACTCCAAAGGGCACTGACTCCTGCCTTCCTATGGCCACCCGAGCCACCATCCCATCATGGAACTGGCAAAGGATGTTGACAAATTTGCCTGGACAGCTAAATTTGAGTAGAATGCCCCATAGTAGTTTCCAATTTAGCTTGGCCCCTAAGACCCTCACAAACCTTTACAGATGCACAATTGAAAGCATCCTGTCGGGCTGTATCACCGCCTGGTACGGTAACTGCACCGTCCACAACCACAGGGCTCTCCAGAGGGTGGTGGGTCTGCCCAAAGCATCACCAGGGGCAGACTGCCTGCCCTCCAGTACACCTACAGCACCCGATGTCACAGGAAGGCCAAAAAGATCATCAAGGACATCAACCACCGAGCCTGTTCAACCCGTTATCATCCAGAAGGCATAGTCAGTACAGGTGCATCAAAGCTGGGGCCGAGAGACCAAAAAACAGCTTCTATCTCAAGGCCATCTGACTGTTAAATAGCCCTCACTAGCCGGCTACCACCCGGTTACTCAACCCTGCACCTTAGAGGCTGCTGCCCTATGTACATAGATAAGGAATCACTGGTCACTTTAATAATGTTTACATATTGCTTTACTCATTTCATATGTACATACTGTATTCTACTGTATTTCAGTCAATGCCACTCCGACATTGCTCGTCCTAATATTTATACATCTCTTAATTCCATTATTTTACTTTTAGATTTGTGTGTATTGTTGTGAATTGTTAAATACTACTGCACTGTTGCAGCTAGGAACACAAGCATTTCGCTACACCCGCAATAACATCTGCTAAATATGTGGATGTGAACAATACCATTTAATTTAATTTGATATTTAGGAAAACCATAGTTCCAAAGACTGGACCTAAAATAGTGTTGAAGCGATCATACAAGAGGTTTTGCAATGATTCCTACAGTATGTTGAAGAAGTGAAAACTATTTGTTGGTCTGTGTAATGAGGAACATCCTGACGCTGCACTTGAAACATTTATGAAATTGCTTCTTCAGGTTCCTGACAAGCATGCGCCCACACAGAAACTGACTGTTAAAACTGTCAAATCCCCCTAACCGAGTGGCGCAATGGTCTAAGGCACTGCATCACAGTGCTTTAGGTGTCAGTACAGACCCGGGTTCGACCCCAGGCTGTGTCACAGACCCATGAGGCGGCGCACAATTGGCCCAGCGTCATCGTCCGGGTTAGGGGAGGGTTTGGCCCAGCATCGTCTGGGTTAGGGCAGGGTTTGGCCCAGCATCGTCCGGGTTAGGCCCAGCATCGTCCAGGTTAGGGAAGAGTTTGGCCGGCCGGGATTTCCTTGTCCCATAGCGCTCTAGCAGCTCCTTGTGGTGGGCCATGCGCCTGCAAGCTGACTTTGGTCGCCAATTGGACGGTGTTTCCTCCGACACATTGGTGCGGCTGGCTTCTGGGTTAAGCGAGCAGTGTGTCAAGAAGCAGTCCGGCTTGGCAGGGTCATGTTTTGGAGGATGCTTCGCCTCTCCCGAGTCCATAGGGGAGTTGCAGCGATGGGACAAGACTGTAAGTTTGGCAACACAGCAGATTGGCAAACATACAGAAATCACATAACTAAACTAAACAAAAAGAAGGAGAAATTATATTATGGAACAAAGATAAATGATACAAAGCATGATAGTAAAAAGCTCTGGAGTACATTAAATGAAGTTCTAGGCAGAAAAGCGAACTCAGTCCTTCACTGAGGCTGATTGCTCATTCATAACAAAAGCCTTTGATATTGTCAACCACTTAAATACATTTTTTGTTGACAAGATTAGCAAACTTAGGCATGACATGCAAACAACAAATGTTGAGCCTTCAAATTCATGCATAACGGACCAAATAATGAAAGACAAGCACTGTAGCTTTGAATTTCGCAAAGTTAGTGTTGAATAGGTGAAAAAATTATTGCTATCTATAAATAAGGACAAACCACCTGGAACCGACAACTTGTATTACTGAGGTTGGTAGCGGATTAGATTGATAAGAGCTGGGCAATATGGACAACAATGTATATCGCAATAAATTGCCTGAATTGATGCAATAATGATAAATAGAACGACAAGTTTATAATAATGTGCACCACAGTTTTTTTGTATTATCCTTTACTACTACGAATAGTTTGATGGTTGTAGCCATCCATTTTCCCATTAACAATCACCCATATTAACACATGTATTCAATTTCAAAAGTCACATTTCTCTATTAAAGGCTACTTATCATAATGAATGATATCAGAAAAATGCCTGCGGTAAGTGATTGGTATGGTCGGTGTCTATACATTTTGGTTTATCGTCCCAGGTCTATACATTGCCACTGCTATTTGCCACATCTTCAATCTAAGCCTAGAAAACGGAGTGTGCCCTCAGGGCTGAAGAGGCCAAGGTCATTCCGCTGCCCAAAAGTAGCAAACAGCAGATCAATTAGCCTTTTACTGGTGCATAGCAAACTTTTGGAAAAAATGACTGATGATTGGCTGAAAGAAATTGATAATAAGAACTGTTTTGTTAGACTTCAATGTAGCCTTTGATATCATTGATCATAACATATTGCTGAAAAAATGTAGGTGTTATGGATTAACATCCTCTGCCTTATTATGGATGGACAGTTACCTTCCAATAGAACACAGAGGGTTTTCTTTAATGGAAGCCTCTCCAATGCGTACCGCAGAGCACCCAGCTTGGACCATTATTGTTTTCTGTGTTTGCTAATGACCTTCCACTGACCTTGAATAAAGCCTGTGTGTCTGTGTACGCTGACGACTCAACAGTATACACGTTGGCTGCAACAGTAAGATAAATGATTGACATTCTTCACATAGAGCTCCAGTCAGTTTTAGAATGGGTAACTAGCAATAGGCTGGTGCTAAATAGATATATCAAAAAACTAAAAGCATCATTTTTGGGACAAATCCCTCACTCAACCCTAATCTGGATCTATTATTGAATAATGTGGCAATTGAGGAAGTTTTCATTTGACCTTTATATAAGAACAAATTCTTATTTACAATGACGGTCCAGGAACAGTGGGTTAACTGACTTGTTCAGGGGCAGAACAACATATTTTTACTTTGTCAGCTTGGGGGTTTGATCTAGCAACCTTTTGGTTACGGCCCAACACTCTAACCAGTAGCCTACCTGCCGCCCAGGATGAAGAGACTAAACTGCTGAGTGTCACCCTAGATACAAAGCTATCATGGTCAAAACATATAGATTACTAAGATGGTTACTAAAATGGGAGGAGGTCTGTCCATGATAAGGCGTTGCTCTGCTTTCTTGATGTCTCAGTCAACTAGACAGGTCCTACAGGCCCTAATTTTGTCGCACCTGGACTACTGTCCCGTTATGTGGTCAGGTGCGGCAAAGAAGGACAGAGGCAAATTGCAGTTGGTCCAGAACAGAGCAGCATGTATTGCACTTGGATGTACACGGAGGGCGAATGTCAATGACATGCATGTCAATCTCTCCTGGCTCAAAGTTGAGGAGAGATTGACTGCATCGCTATTGGTCTTGGTGGAAGGTGTTGAAGGTACCAAAATGTCTGTTCAAGCAGTTGCCACAAAGTTCGGACACTCATAGGCATCACACAAGACATGCAACCAGAGGTCTCTTCACACTACCCAGGTCCAGAACAGAGGCTGGGAAACGACAGTATTAAATAAAGCCATGAGTACATGGAACTCTCTGCCACACCAGGTAACTCAAGCTAGCAATAAAATCTGATTTAAAAAAACAGATAAAAGAAAACCTTACGGCATGATGGGAACTGTGAAGAAACACAGACATTTTTATGCATTTTGTATTGTATTTTGCATTGTATGTATTTTGTATTATGTATGTGATACTTAGTTGGGATGCGACCATGATATGTGGTTGTCTTGCCTGACTATCTTAAGATGAATACACCAGAAGAAGTGTCTTAGAGGAGGAAGGGGAGGACCATCCTCCTCAGGGAAATAAAAATAGTGAAACATCAAAAAAGTTAGCCTTTTTAGATTAAAACTATACTAAATATATTAATGTCACCAAATAATTGGTTAAAATACACTGTTTTGCAATGAAGGTCTACAGTAACTACCAACAGCTAGCTTCCTTCCTCCTCTGGCTACATTGACTTCAATACAAAACCTAGGAGGCTGGTAGGCCTCACCCCCTTCCATACATGGTAATAATGACCACTTCCGGAGGACGTCCTCCAACCAATCAAAGCTTTTGCAGAATGAACTGACATGTTGTCCATCCAATCATAGATGTAGGATCGGAGAACGAAGTGTGTTGTATTGGGATTGTACACAGAGCATTATGTTTTTTTTTTTAGAAACGTGGTGGCATTGTTGGATAGAGATTAAGAGGGAAGAGTGATAGTTGAGCATTTTGGGGACATTATTCAATTCAAATTCGTTTTTTCAAATTACAGGAGATGGAGGAGGTATACTATAAATTGCTTCTTGGGTTTAGAACTTTATTTTTGTGTCCAGTTAGTGCAATTTATTTAAAGTTGCCTTGCTAACATCAGTTTTGGTGACAAAATGGATGGCACTGTGATAGACTGCATCCGATTTGCTGAGTAGAGTGTTGGAGGCTATTTTGTAAATTACGTCACCGAAGTCAAGGATCAGTGGGATAGTCAGTTTTACGAGGGTATGTTTGGCAGGATGAGTGAAGGATGCTTTGCTGCGAAATAGGAAGGTGACTAGATTTCATTTTGGATTGGAGATGCTTAATGTGAGTCTGGAAGGAGAGTTTACAGTCTAACCAGACACCTAGGTATTTGTAGTTGTCCACATATTCTAGGTCAGAACCGTCCAGAGTAGTGATGCTAGTCGGGCGGGCGGGTGCGAGCAGCGATCGGTTGAACAGCATGCATTTAGTTTTACTAGCAGTTGGAGGCCACGGAAGGAGAGTTGTATGGCATTGAAGCTCATCTAGAGGTTTGTTAACACAGTGTCCAAAGAAGGGCCAGAAGTATACAGAATGGTGTCATCTGCATAGAGGTGGATCAGAGAATCACCAGCAGCAAGAGCGACATCATTGATGTATACAGAGAAGAGAGTCGGCCCGAGGATTGAACCCTGTGGCACCCGCATAGAGACTGCCAGAGGTCCGAACAACAGGTCCTTCGATTTGACACACTGAACTCTGTCTGAGAAGTAGTTGGTGAACCAGGCGAGGCAGTCATTTGAAAAACCAAGGCTGTTGAGTCTGCCAATAAGATTGCGGTGATTGACAGAGTCGAAAGCCTTGGCCAGGTCGATGAAGACGGCTTCACAGTATTGTCTTTTATCGATGGCGGTTATATCGTTTATCATGGTGCACCCATGACCAGCTCGGAAACCAGATTGCATAGCAGAGAAGGTACGGTTGGATTTGAAATGGATGGTGATCTGTTTGTTAACTTAGCTTTCTAAGACCTTGGAAAGACAGGGTAGGATAGATATAGGTCTGTAACAGTTTGGGTCTAGAGTGTCACCCCCTTTGAAGAGGGGGAGGACCGCGTCAGCTTTCCAATCTTTGGGGATCTCAGACGATACGAAAGAAAGTTTGAACAGGCTAGTAATAGGGGTTGTAACAATAGCGGAGGATAATTTAAAAAAGAGAGGGTCCAGATTGTCTAGCCCAGCTCATTTGTAGGGGTCCCTATTTTGCAGCTCTTTCAGAACATCAGCTATCTGGATTTGGGTGAAGGAGAAATGGGGGAGGCTTGGGCAAGTTGCTGTGGGGGGTGCAGAGCTGTTGACCAGGGTAGGAGTTGCCAGGTGGAAAGCATGGCCAAAAATTCTTATTGAAATTCTTGATTATCATAGATTTATCAGTGGTGACAGTGTTTCCTAGCCTCAGTGTAGTGGGCAGCTGGGAGGAGGTGCTCTTAGTCTCCATGGACTTTACAGTGTCCCAGAACTTTTGAGTTTGTGCTACAGGATGCAAATTTCTGTTTGAAAAAGCTAGCCTTGCTTTCCTAACTGCCTGTGTATATTGGATTCAGAGATTAACAGAGAGCCTATGAAAACTAGACTATTTTTTCCATCTGATCAACTGCAGGCTACTAATAATAGCAGCTGCATACAGCCTGTGCGCCCTGTCCATCTGGTCAGGGAAACTAATTGGTAACGTTATGTCTTTATAGTCCATTTGTGTGTCAGGAGAAAATTAGAATTTGATCAAATTTAGATTATATTCAAAATTGGGCTGGTTAGGCTGCCTATACGGTTTTAATCCAAAATTATTACATGGAATGAATCAATCAACATAATAGTGATGGCAGATGTGAGTAATGTTTTTTACAAGGCCTGCATGATGCAAACATGCATAAAGCAAGCTCGGCACTGTGAGTTCTATTGTCTATCACTTGTTGTCTGTGTCTGGGTAGAGGAAACCCAACCTAATCTAGTGTAAATATAATTGATATGAACAAGTATAAGGTAGCTGCAGTTTGACAGGTTTTCATCCCCCCAGGGCCAGGAGGTTTTTTCAGGAGTTTTTTAAAAACCATGTGACTTGATTAGGACAAACTGGTCCCATCATAGCCCATATAAAACCTTTTACAACTGATTAATCACTGTCATACCTTATAGGGCCCAGAGTTTTCCTAGTTAGATTAACATATAAGGAAAAACTCCAGGCCCCAGGGGGTAAACATTGCCCTGCCGCTCTGGGACCTATGGTGCCACCAGTTTGCTTGCAGTTGTCAGTTATCATCAGGTATGTGGATGATCAGGGCTTTATTCAGGAACATTTCTTGGGCTACTTTGATGTGTCAAGTGGGCGAGATGCGCAGTCTGTGTTTGACTTTATGAATTTTGAGATGTCTGAGTTTAACTTCATAGAGAAGCTCATTGTTCAAACCTACGATGGCGCAGCTGTAATGGAATGTATCTGCTAATTGTATTTAAGTCCCCTCCTGTTCCCTGATTAAGAGGTGACGACTACTCCACTCCACTAACATTGTCAACTTTCTCCTGACATGAACTGAAGCCACGACGTCTCATGTGCCCCTCTCATCCACTGACACATTGAATGTTTCCCCTCCAAGCACTGTGAATACCCCTATCAATTTTCTCTCATTACTGTATGTAGAGTCAATCACATACACAATCACATTATTACACATCAAAGATTTTACTCCTTGCTTAGACTAACTCATTCTTAGCTCTTTTGTCTAACTCTGTAGTGTCTTGTGTTATTGTTTCTTGTCTTCCCAGTAAAATCCTGTCCTCCACTGGTGAAGCCTCTGAACACCTCAACTCATGCCTCATATCCTCATTCAATCACTGCTGTGATCCCTTCCCAACACTGTGTAAGTAGCCCTCTCATTCCCATTCCCCATAATATTGTACTATAAATGTCTTTATTAAATGCTTTAGATCAAATTAATTAGTCTTTTGATGATTTTTGAAACACACTTTGTGGCCTCCGTGCGTTCCGCGCCTATACCGTGGGTCTCCCATCAGCCTCAATTTTCAAGTCACCAGCCTCCACTGGAATACACAAGCAATGGGTTGCTCTGGATGGGAGCATCTACTAAATGGCTAAATTGTACTGTAAATGTAGTGCTATGTAAGTATATTTATGTACATTATATTATGTATTTTATTTGTGTTTCCTGTCCAGGAAGATTAGCTGCTGCCTCGGTTTTATTTTTCATACATATTTTACAAGTGTTAGAAATGTTTTTCTCCACTTTGACATTAGAGAGTATTTTGTCTGAAAACCGTTGTCAAAAAAGGACGATGAAATCCATTTTAATCCCACTTTGTTACACAACAGAATTTTGGAAAAATCAAGGGGTGTGAATACTTTCTGATGGCACTGTATCCCTTGTGTTAAAAAAACAAAACATTCCCAGCCAGTGCAATGGGATTATACCCCGTACCCAACAGAGGGCAGCAATGGTGTACAGAAGATGAAGATGACTTCTCACTGAATCACTATAGAGTAGGACTGACTGCTGAGGGGCGGGTGTGTTTATGTGTAGTTTCTACATGAAGCCTTTACAGTAAGCAAGAGATAGACAGTAAGAGAATGAAAGGCAGTGTGACTAAGCATAAAATAGCCTGGTCAAAGTTTTGTTGTATCAGGAGTTCATGACAAATAGCAAAGTTAACCATTAACAATGCAAGAGCTCGACATGAGTTCACCTTTTAGCTTGATGGTGGAGGAGGGCTAGCTAGAGGACAATGAGATCATTGTTCAATGGAGAGATTAAGGAAATTAAGCTTTGATTACCTGCAGAGTCAGTGAACATAGCCTTGCTATTGAGAAAGGCCGCCGTAGGCAGACCTGGCTCTCAAGAGAAGACAGGCTATGTGCACACTGCCATCAAAATGAGGTGGAATCTGTGCTGCCCTTCCTAACCTCCTGCCAAATGTATGACCATATTAGAGACACATATTTCCCTGACATTACACAGACCCACAAGGAATTAGAAAACTAATCTAATTTTGATAAACTCCCATATCTATTGGGTGAAATACCACAGTGTGCCATCACAGCAGAAATATTTGTGACCTGTTGCCACCATGTAAATACAATACAATATGTAAATATTTATGTTTATTTATTTTCCCTTTTGTACTTGAACTATTTTCAAATCGTTACAACACTGTATATATGCATAATGACATTTGAAATTCCTTTATTATCTTGGAACTTTTGTGAGTGTAAAGTTAACTGTTCATTTCACTTTTGTTTATTATTTATTTCACTTGCTTTGTCAATATAAACATATGTTTCCCATGCCAATAAAGCCCCTGAAATTGAAATTGAATTGAGAGAGAGAGGACCGAACTCTCCAGAGAGACATTTTATCAGCCAACCAGGGGGCAGCATTAACACAGAACACAGACCTGTTTGAGAAGAAAGTTGAGGAGTTAACAGTTGCTCATCATGAGTGAAACATTGACATGCAGTTAGTTAACATAGTTATAAGAGCTTATACATGGTCATAAGGACTCATAAGGAGTTAATGCATGTTCGTAAGACATTCATGAATCATAGGGCTATATGTTTGTCAAACATTCAAGGTTTACTTAATCGTAAAACAGCATTAGACTTTTCCTTCCTCAAGAGGGTCGAGATAGTATCTCTACCCCCCCTCCTCCTCCTGTACTCAACCTCTGTCCAAACACTCCTCTTCCCTCTCGCTCTATCTACAAACAGCTAATAACTCCTCAGATTTCATAAACCACTTTTCTCCCAGAACTAACAGAACAGAAGTCACTTGTTTTTAAGAGGCCACTTCCACTCTCTCTCTCTTCCCCTCTCTCTCTCTCTTCACCTCTCTCTCTCTTTCACTCTCTCTGTCTTCCCCTTTCTCCCTCTCTCTTCCACCCACTCTCTCTTTCACTCTCTCTCCACTCTCTCTCTCTCCACTATCACTCTCTCTCACTATCACTCTCTCTCACTATCACTCTCTCTCACTATCACTCTCTCTCTCTCCCACTCTCTCTCTCTCTTCCACTCTCTCTCTCTCTTCCACTCTCTCTCTCTCTTCCACTCTCTCTCTCTTCCACTCTCTCTCTCTTCCACTCTCTCTCTCTCTTCCACTCTCTCTCTCTTCCACTCTCTCTCTCTTCCACTTTCTCTCTCTTCCACTCTCTCTCTCTTCCCCTTTGTCTCTCTCTTCCCCTTTGTCTCTCTCTTTCTTTCTCTCTTTCCGCTCTCTCTCCGACTGACAGAGAATCAGATTCCTTGCGTGAGACCATGGCATGAGGTCCAGTTGATTGTGATATAAAATTTCTCTATCTTCCTTTAAATGAATCCCTCATTCAGCCAGACCAATGGAGCTGCTCTACGGGGACAGGTAAGGTTACAGTCCTGGATTTACACTCACGCTTCAAAACATGCATCTCTTTTGGCACATTTTCCACCACAGAAGATTCCTGGTTTAGTGTTCCATCAGGTGACTGCTCATTTAGTCAGAACTCATTGGTAGTTTTAACCCAGAGGAAACTTCTCAACATAACTGTACTGTACTGCAGTTCTGATAAACGTAAGCTACGAGAAATCAAAATGAAAGCTTAATGTAAGAAATGAAGACACAGAAAGAAAACAAACAAACAAGAGAAAGAAAGAAAACAAGGAAAAAATAAATAACAGACCGAATCACATGGCTCTCTAGACCAAGGGGGTAGACTAGAGGACGAGTTTCTTAACAAACTGATCTAACTCCATTTGACATCCAGTAACATTAACCAAATGTATTTGACTTGTTTTACATTCTAGTTATTTTTCCATTTGATTGTCAAACTTTGGAGAATTTGAACCTGATCCTGTATGGAGTTAGGTAGATCAAAGTGGATTTCAATACTTAACTTCTAAGGAGGACCCCACTGAACCAAAACCTCCTCTTAACTACTAACCAAACTTCTAAACTAAAACATGAAGCTGCAACCTGAACTCCAGGGCTAGAAGTAACATAGTAAATCCGGGACACTCCAGTTAGTATGATATATGATATATGATAGTATGAGTATGATAACAAAACTCCCTAAATTCTATCAGCATATCGATTGTGCTACCAGGGCTGGAAAAACTCTAGATCATTGTTATACTAATTTCCGCGACGCATATAAGGCCCTCCCCCGCCCCCCTTTCGGAAAAGCTGACCACGACTCCATTTTGTTGATTCCAGCCTACAAACAGAAACTAAAACAACAAGCTCCCGCGCTCAGGTCTGTTCAACGCTGGTCCGACCAATCTGATTCCACGCTTCAAGACTGCTTCGATCACGTGGATTGGGATATGTTCCGCATTGCGTCCAACAACAATATTGACGAATATGCTGATTCGGTGAGCGAGTTCATTAGGAAGTGCATTGACGATGTCGTACCCACAGCAACGATTAAAACATTCCCAAACCAGAAACCGTGGATTGACGGCAGCATTCGCGTGAAACTGAAAGCGCGAACCACTGCTTTTAACCAGGGCAAGGTGACCGGAAGCATGACCGAATACAAACAGTGTAGCTATTCTCTCCGCAAGGCAATCAAACAGGCTAAGTCCCAGTACAGAGACAAAATCGAGTCGCAATTCAACAGCTCAGACACAAGAGGTATGTGGCAGGGTCTACAGTCAATCACGGATTACAAAAAGAAAACCAGCCCCGTCGCGGACCAGGATGTCTTGCTCCCAGACAGGCTAAACAACTTTTTTGCCCGCTTTGAGGACAATACAGTGCCACTGACACGGCCCCCTACCAAAACCTGCGGGCTCTCCTTCACTGCAGCCGAGGTGAGTAAAACATTTAAACGTGTTAACCCTCGCAAGGCTGCAGGCCCAGACGGCATTCCCAGCCGCGTCCTCAGAGCATGCGCAGACCAGCTGGCTGGTGTGTTTACGGACATATTCAATCAATCCTTATCCCAGTCTGCTGTTCCCACATGCTTCAAGAGGGCCACCATTGTTCCTGTTCCCAAGAAAGCTAAGGTAACTGAGCTAAACGACTACCGCCCCGTAGCACTCACTTCCGTCATCATGAAGTGCTTTGAGAGACTAGTCAAGGACCATATCACCTCCACCCTACCGGACACCCTAGACCCACTCCAATTTGCTTACCGACCCAATAGGTCCACAGACGACGCAATCGCAACCACACTGCACACTGCCCTAACCCATCTGGACAAGAGGAATACCCATGTGAGAATGCTGTTCATCGATTACAGCTCAGCATTTAACACCATAGTACCCTCCAAACTCGTCATCAAGCTCGAGACCCTGGGTCTCGACCCCGCCCTGTGCAACTGGGTCCTGGACTTCCTGACGGGCCGCCCCCAGGTGGTGAGGGTAGGTAACAACATCTCCACCCCGCTGATCCTCAACACTGGGGCCCCACAAGGGTGCGTTCTGAGCCCTCTCCTGTACTCCCTGTTCACCCACGACTGCGTGGCCATGCACGCCTCCAACTCAATCATCAAGTTTGCGGATGACACTACAGTGGTAGGCTTGATTACCAACAACGACGAGACGGCCTACAGGGAGGAGGTGAGGGCCCTCGGAGTGTGGTGTCAGGAAAATAACCTCACACTCAACGTCAACAAAACAAAGGAGATGATTGTGGACTTCAGGAAACAGCAGAGGGAGCACCCCCCTATCCACATCGACGGGTCAGTAGTGGAGAAGGTGGAAAGTTTTAAGTTCCTCGGTGTACACATCACGGACAAACTGAATTGGTCCACCCACACAGACAGCGTTGTGAAGAAGGCGCAGCAGCAGCTCTTCAACCTCAGGAGGCTGAAGAAAATCGGCTTGTCACCAAAAGCACTCACAAACTTCTACAGATGCACAATCGAGAGCATCCTGTCGGGCTGTATCACCGCCTGGTACGGCAACTGCTCCGCCCACAACCGTAAGGCTCTCCAGAGGGTAGTGAGGTCTGCAGAACGCACCACCGGGGGCAAACTACCTGCCCTCCAGGACACCTACACCACCCGATGTCACAGGAAGGCCATAAAGATCATCAAGGACAACAACCACCCAAGCCACTGCCTGTTCACCCCGCTATCATCCAGAAGGCGAGGTCAGTACAGGTGCATCAAAGCAGGGACCGAGAGACTGAAAAACAGCTTCTATCTCAAGGCCATCAGACTGTTAAACAGCCACCACTAACATTTAGCGGCCGCTGCCAACATACTGACTCAACTCCAGCCACTTTAAAAATGGGAATTGATGGAAATTATGTAAAAATGTACCACTAGCCACTTTAAACAATGCCACTTAATATAATGTTTACATACCCTACATTACCCATCTCATATGTATATACTGTACTCTATATCATCTACTGCATCTTGCCATCTTTATGTAATACATGTACCACTAGCCACTTTAAACTATGCCACTTTATGTTTACATACCCTACAGTACTCATCTCATATGTATATACCGTACTCTATACCATCTACTGCATCTTGCCATGCCGTTCTGTACCACCACTCATTCATATATCTTTATGTACATATTCTTTATCCCTTTACACCTGTGTGTGTGTATAAGGTAGTAGTTGTGGAATTGTTAGGTTAGATTACTTGTTGGTTATTACTGCATTGTCGGAACTAGAAGCACAAGCATTTCGCTACACTCGCATTAACATCTGCTAACCATGTGTATGTGACTAATAAAATTTGATTTGATATGTTACGTTTCGTATGGTAGGTATCAATTTATGGATGTCCATCATCCATTTCATATGATATGTTAAGAATTGCAATTCGTACAATATATTAGGAATTTGCAAAACTTGTGATATGTTACTAATTACAATTTGTTGTGGCTAACGTTAGCTAGGTGGCCAACGCTAACATTAGCTAGGTGGCTAATTTTAGCTAGGCTAGGGGTCAGGGGTTAAGGTTTGGGTTAGGAGTTAGGTTAAAAGGGTTAGGGCAGGGTATTCCCAAACTTTTTTGACCCATGACTCCATTTTGATATCTGCATTTTTTATTTGGGGCTATGGCAGTCAATTCAAAAACATTCTAACGGTATTTCTGATTGTCTTCTCAACTCACCATCACATACTTTTAATGTGGGTCTATGACAGTCAATTGAAAATTAGTCTGACATAACATCTCTTATCTCAACACCACTAATGAGATTGGTGTGCTTGATGCATGTTGGGTTGGAGCTTCTCAAAGTCAGGGGGCGTGGTAGACAGTATCTCTGCTGTCACATCCAACCTGGATTGATATTTGGTTTTAATGCAGACGAGAGCACTGAATCCAGCTTCACACAGATGTGCTTTCAAGACACCTGGGAACTTAGAAAAATACAAGGTCAAATCATGACATCAGGGATCTTTAGGTCGGAAAGTCTGAGCTATAGAAAGAGCCCTGAGTTCTCGAGTTAGAATTCAGAGTCTGATAACTGTTAAAAATGATTTTTCCCATTCGGAGTTTGTTTCTTTCCGAGTTCCCAGTTCCGAGTTCCCAGTTCCGAGTTCCCAGTTGTTCTGAATGCGACATTAATGCTCAGAGGGAGACGTCAGAAACCAAAACTACTCTGTAGAGACCCGTGAATGCGCTGTCTGCAGCATTCGGTCACATGACAGCTCAATCAGCTGTTAGATTTCACTTACCAGCATATAAACTGAGCCAGGATCACAGTCAAACGGATTAGGAAGTAGGTCCCAAAATTGGAGGTGAGCAGTCATCACTCGTGTGGGACACTTACTGATGCTGTTTCCTGTTATTTTCTTTTCATTACACAGAGTCAACAAAGTCCGTTTTTTTTACATCCATTGAGAATGACAACAGTTCCTCTCTTAATTCGAAAAATCTTTCCAACACTAGCCACCAAAGCCTCAGTGTAAATCCACAGTTTTGAGAACAGGCATGCGCGCCGTGAACTTTTTTGATGTAGTTTACAATCGAAGTTACCTGCTGTAGTGTATCTCAGTTCTGTGCTCATCTCTTTTGCCGCCAGTTGCTCTCAGTGTATGATACAATGGGAGAGGGAGACACATTCAAAACTAGAGTGCAGAGGCCTGCCCGCCGTCCCGCCATAGATGGAGCTCCATCTGTGCAAAAGCCCACCGTTCGATCCCATGGAATCTGTTCTTCATCAATATAGCCACGCAGCACACTGAACATCCCCTGTGCCTTTTCATGCTCGGGAATCGTGAGAGAGAACAATATGTCCTTGTGAATAGCAGCCCTCGACATGTATAGAAAACAAAAGTCAATGCATCTCGGCCCTCACAGCTAAAGTCCATTTGGTGAGTATAAGCTGAGGAGTTTTTGAGTCGTTCAATCAAAGCATGAATTCTTCGTTTAACAGTGTTATCTGAAAAAAGCTATTGATGTGAGTTTCTTGTGCCTCTGCTTCCCCACACATTGTTTTCACCGTATCAATTGCGGCCAGTAATATCAAAGTCTCTGCAATAGTGTGAGGTTTCATAGCGTACTGGGCCTAAACATTCACTGTGGGAATAATTCAAGTGCAACGGTCAAGTGCGGCCAATTCCCATGATCTAAGGGCGCTATCTTGTTGAATTTGATCTTTCAGATTTGAATAATTTCAATGTTTAAGGTTAACCACATTACAATGCTTTTGAGACACAAAGACGGTATTATAATATATATATATATAACGTTACACTACCGGTCAAAAGTTTGGACACACCTACTCATTCAAGGGTTTTTCTTTATTTTTAATATTATCTACATTGTAGAATAATAGTGATGCCATCAACACTATGAAATAACACATATGGAATCATGTAGTAACCAAAAAAGTGTTAAACAAATCAAAATATGTTTTATATTTGAAATTCTTCAAAGTAGCCACCCTTTGCCTTGATAGCTTTGCACACTCTTGGCATTCTCTCAACCAGCTTCATTTAAATTTTTTATTTTATTTCACCTTTATTTAAACGAGGTTGGCTAGTTGAGAACAAATTCTCATTTGCAACTGCGACCTCGCCAAGATAAAGCATAGCAATTCGACACATACAACAACACAGAGTTACACATGGAATAAACAAAACATAGTCAATAATACAGTAGAAATATAAGTCTATGTACAATGTGAGCAAATGAGGTGAGATAATGGAGGTAAAGGCAAAAAAAAGGCCATGGTGGCGAGGTAAATACAATATAGCAAGTAAAACACTGGAATGGTAGATTTGCAGTGGAAGAATGTGCAAAGTAGAAATAGAAATAATGGGGTGCTAAGGAGCTAAATAAATTAATAAATACAGTAGGGGAAGAGGTAGTTGTTTGGGCTAAATTATAGATGGGCTATGTACAGGTGCAGTAATCTGTGAGCTGCTCTGACAGCTGGTGCTTAAAGCTAGTGAGGGAGATGTGTTTCCAGCTTCAGAGATTTTTGCAGTTCATTCCAGTTATTGGCAGCAGAGAACTGGAAGGAAAAACGACCAAAGGAGGAATTGACTTTGGGGGTGACCAGTGAGATATACCTGCTGGAGCGCGTGCTACGAGTGGGTGCTGCTATGTTGACCAGTGAGCTGAGATAAGGCGGGGCTTTACCTAACAGAGACTTGTAGATAACCTGTAGCCAGTGGGTTTGGCGACGAGTATGAAGCGAGGGCCAACCAACGAGAGCGTACATGTCGCAATGGTGGGTAGTGTATGGGGCTTTGGTGACAAAACAGATGGCACTGTGATAGACTGCATCCAGTTTGTTGAGTAGAGTGTTGGAGGCTATTTTATAGATGACATCACCGAAGTCAAGGATCGGTAGGATGGTCAGTTTTACGAGTGTAACGGCTTTCTTCCAGGGGTGAAGGAGAGGACCAAAATGCAGCGCGATTAGTGTTCAACATGTTTAATTTGACAATAAACGGTGAACACTTACAACAATACAAAAACAACAAACGTGAAAGCCGAGACAGTCCTATCTGGTGCAGAACACAGAGACAGGAAACAATCACCCACAAAATCCCAACACCAAACAAGCCTCCTATATATGATTCTCAATCAGGGACAACGATTACCAGCTGCCTCTGATTGAGAACCATATTAGGCTGGACACAGAAACAGACAAACTAGACACACAACATAGAATTCCCACCCAGCTCACGTCCTGACCAACACTAAACAAGCAAAACACATAATAACTCTGGTCAGGACGTTACAGTACCCCCCTCCTGAGGTGCGGACTCAGAACGCACCCCTACAACTCAAGAGGAGGGTCTGGGTGGGCATCTGTCCGCGGTGGCGGCTCCGGCGCAGGACGAGGACACCACTCCACCAATGTCTTTGTCCCCCTCCTTAGCGTCCTTTGAGTGGCGACCCTCGCCCACGACCTTGGCCTAAGAATCCTCCCCAAGGCCCCCACATGATTTAGGAGGTAGCTCAGGACAGAGAGGTAGCTCAGGACAGAGAGGTAGCTCCGGACTGAGTGGCAGCTCATGACTGAGTGGCAGCTCATGACTGAGTGGCAGCTCATGACTGAGTGGCAGCTCATGACTGTAGGGCAGCTCATGACTGTAGGGCAGCTCATGACTGTAGAGCAGCTCATGACTGGCGGGCGGCTCTGGCAGCTCCTGACTGGCTGGCGGCTCTGGCAGCTCCTGACTGGCTGGCGGCTCTGGCAGCTCCTGACTGGCTGGCGGCTCTGGCAGCTCCTGACTGGCTGGCGGCTCTGGCAGCTCCTGACTGGCTGGCGGCTCTGGCAGCTCCTGACTGGCTGGCGGCTCTGGCAGCTCCTGACTGGCTGGCGGCTCTGGCAGCTCCTGACTGGCTGGCGGCTCTGGCAGCTCCTGACTGGCTGGCGGCTCTGGCAGCTCCTGACTGGCTGGCGGCTCTGGCAGCTCCTGACTGGCTGGCGGCTCCTGACTGACGGACGGCTCTAGCGGCTCCTGACTGACGGACGGCTCTAATGGCTCGGGACAGACGGGCGGCTCTGAAGGCTCGTGGCAGACGGATGGCTCAGATGGCGCTGGGCAGACGGATGGCTCAGATGGCGCTGGGCAGACAGATGGCTCAGATGGCGCTGGGCAGACGGATGGCTCAGACGGCGCTGGGCAGACAGATGGCTCAGACGGCGCTGGGCAGACAGATAGCTCTGGGCAGACGAGCAGTGCAGGCAGCTCAGATAGCTCTGGGCAGACGAGCAGTGCAGGCGGCGTTAGGCAGGCAGGCAGTACAAACGGTGCTGGGCAGACGAGCAGTGCAGGCGGCGTTGGGCAGACGGCCGACTCTGACCTGCTGAGGCGCACAGTAGGCCTGGTGCGTGGTGCCGGAACTGGTGGTACCGGACTGGAGACACGCACCTTAAGGCTAGTGCGGGGAACAGGAACAGGGCACACTGGACTCTCGAGGCGCACTATAGGGCTGGTGCGTGGTACCGGAACTGGAGGTACCGGGCTGAGGGCACGCACCTCAGGGCGAGTGCGGGGAGAAGGAACAGTGCGTACAGGGCTCTGGAGACGCACAGGAGACTTGATGCGTGGTGCCGGAACTGGAGGCACTGGGCTGGAGACACGCACCATAAGGCGAGTGCGGGGTGCTGGAACTGGAGGTACTGGGCTGGGGCGGGAAGGTGGCGCCGGATATACCGGACCGTGCAGGCGTACTGGCTCCCTTGAGCACTGAGCCTGCCCAACCTTACCTGGTTGCATGCTCCCCGTAGCCCGACCAATGCGGGGAGGTGGAATAACCCGCACTGGGCTGTGTAGGCGAACCGGGGACACCATGCGTAAGGCTGGTGCCATGTACACCGGCCCGAGGAGACGTACTGGAGGCCAGATATGTAGAGCCGGCTTCATGGCACTTGGCTCAATGCTCACTCTAGCCCGGCCCGTGCGGGGAGGTGGAATAACCCGCACCGGGCTATGCACACGTACAGGAGACACCGTGCGCTCTTCCGCATAACACGGTGTCTGCCCGTACTCCCGCTCTCCATGGTAAGCATGGGAAGTGGGCGCAGGTTTCCTACCTGCCTTTGCCACACTACCCTTTAGCCCCCCCCCCCCCCCAAGAAATGTTTGGGATTTCTTCTCGGGTTTCCGTGCTAGCAGTGTACCTTCATAACGCCAGTTCCTCTCTCCGGTTGCCTCCAGCTGTTCCCATGGGAGGTGATCCTTTCCAACCTTAGCCCAGGGTCCTTCTCCGTTCATAATTTGCTCCCATGACCATTCCTCCTGGTACCGCTGCTGCTGTCGCTGCTGCCCATTGCCACGCTGCTTGGTCCGGGTTTGGTGGGTGATTCTGTAACGGCTTTCTTCCAGGGGTGAAGGAGAGGACCAAAATGCAGCGCGGTTAGTGTTCAACATGTTTAATTTGACAATAAACGGTGAACACTTACAACAATACAAAAACAACAAACGTGAAAGCCGAGACAGTCCTATCTGGTGCAGAACACAAACACAGAGACAGGAAACAATCACCCACAAAATCCCAACACCAAACAAGCCTCCTATATATGATTCTCAATCAGGGACAACGATTACCAGCTGCCTCTGATTGAGAACCATATTAGGCTGGACACAGAAACAGACAAACTAGACACACAACATAGAATTCCCACCCAGCTCACGTCCTGACCAACACTAAACAAGCAAAACACATAATAACTCTGGTCAGGACGTTACAGTGAGGGTATGTTTGGCAGCATGAGTGAAGGATGCTTTGTTGCGATATAGGAAGCCGATTCTAGATTTAATTTTGGATTGGAGATGCTTAATGTGAGTCTGGAAGGAGAGTTTACAGTCTAACCAGACACCTAGGTATTTGTAGTTGTCCACGTATTCTAAGTCCGAGCCGTCCAGAGTAGTGATGCTGGACGGGCGAGCAGGTGCGGGCAGTGATCGGTTGAATAGCATGCATTTAGTTTTACTAGCAGTTGGAGGCCACGGAAGGAGAGTTGTATGGCATTGAAGCTCATCTAGAGGTTTGTTAACACAGTGTCCAAAGAAGGGCCAGCAGTATACAGAATGGTGTCATCTGCATAGAGGTGGATCAGAGAATCACCAGCAGCAAGAGCGACATCATTGATGTATACAGAGAAGAGAGTCGGCCCGAGGATTGAACCCTGTGGCACCCCCATAGAGACTGCCAGACGTCCGGACGACAGGCCCTCCGATTTGACACACTGAACTCTGTCTGAGAAGTAGTTGGTAAACCAGGCGAGGCAGTCATTTGAGAAACCAAGGCTGTCGAGTCTGCCAATAAGAATGTGGTGATTGACAGAGTCGAAAGCCTTGGCCAGGTCGATGAATACGGCTGCGCAGTAAGCGGTTATGATGTCGTTTAGGACCTTGAGCGCCGCTGAGGTGCACCCATGACCAGCTCTGAAACCAGATTGCATAGCGGAGAAGGTACGGTGGGATTCGAAATGGTCGGTAATCTGTTTGTTAACTTGGCTTTCGAAGACCTTGGAAAGACAGGGTAGGATAGATATAGGTCTGTAGCAGTTTGGGTCTAGAGTGTCACCCCCTTTGAAGAGGGGGATGACCGCGGCAGCTTTTCAATCTTTGGGAATCTCAGACGATACGAAAGAGAGGTAGGGAGGGTTTGGCCAGTAGGGATATCCTTGTCTCATCGCGCTCCAGCGACTTCTGTGGCAGGCCGGGCGAAGTGCGCGCTAACCAAGGGGGCCAGGTGCACGGTGTTTCCTCCGACACATTGGTGCGGCTGGCTTCCGGGTTAGAGGCGCGCTGTGTTAAGAAGCAGTGCGGCTTGGTTGGGTTGTGCTTCGGAGGACGCATGGCTTTTGACCTTCGTCTCTCCCGATCCCGTACGGGAGTTGTAGCGA
Source organism: Salvelinus alpinus (assembly GCF_045679555.1). Taxonomy (NCBI): domain Eukaryota; kingdom Metazoa; phylum Chordata; class Actinopteri; order Salmoniformes; family Salmonidae; genus Salvelinus; species Salvelinus alpinus. The sequence goes on from NC_092086.1 coordinate 103,728,056, forward strand.
TGAGACAAGATAGTAATTACTAGCGATTGGATACCACGAAAATTGGGGAGAAAAGGGGGTAAAATGTATTTAAAAAAATAAAAAATTATCCATAATATTTATGATTATTTATTTGAATTGCGCGCCCTCCAGTTTTACCAGAAGTTGTCCCGCTAGCGGGACTCTTATCCCTAAGAAGTTTTAATGCCTTTTAGCCAATCAGTTG